>NW_012120376.1:3666397-3698817 GCF_000951035.1 Colobus angolensis palliatus
CTGAGCAGCACCGATTGTCGGGCACTCACTAGTGAGATGACCCCAGTACCTCAGTTCAAAATGCAGAAATCACCGGTCTTCTGTGTCCTTCCCACTGGGAGTTGGAGACTGGAGCTGTTCCTATTCGGCCATCTTGCTCCGCCTCCCCTGAGTAACAATTTTTTTTGAAAATTCTCAGGTTATGTAAAAAAGAAACAAAGCATAATGTACACAAGGTCGATTATTTTTAAAATACATACTGTAAAATGATTTCATTCGTTCATTATTAACTTGGCTTTTTTGTTTTTTTTTTTTTTTTTGAACTCCACGTACTGACAAATACATTACAAAATGGCCTGGTGAGCACAAATTTAAGGTGAGAGTTGGGTTTCCTGATCATTGCTGCTGATGTAGTGGGGTAGATATTTACCTCTTTTGTGAGAAAGAACTGCTTCTCAAAATCTCAATTCTTTTCCTTCAAGGATGGAGGTAGACAGAGCCCACCTCAAATAATAGAATCTGAAATTGCCTGATACTTGCCTTGCCCGCTTCCTCCAAAGCTGGCCAGAAGCTCCTGGAGATACAACCTGGAGGCCAACACTGGCAGCCTCAGAGGCAATGAAAACTTTTTCCAGGGCATAAGAGAAGGGTGCTGCCATTGGAGCTGGTGTGCAGTGCAGGAGGTGCCTGGGCCTCAGATATGCAGTCCAGGGCTTGGCAGTATGGCAGCAGGGTCCTCACTGAACTGGTTTCATCATTTTTAACTGTGGATATTGAAAACTTTCCATTGCTTTAGCCTTCTCAGTGAAACTGAATTACTCAATATTCTTCCCATAAATTTATTTTGCTGCTTTAATAGATTGGAACCAGGCTATGATGCTTGCAGTTAATGTTCTGAATTGGGACAAGTATGTATAGTCATAGACACTTGTGCAACAAATTTTAGCTGTGATTTTGACAAAATAGATTGATTACAGAAAAATCTGTTTTAAAGCATGCATCTATTTAATAGTGTGTCTAGAATATTGAATTGTCCAATACTTTCTTAATGTGTGACCTTGGGAAAAGTAGGGACAAAATCCTGCTTACTTCAAAAGACTGTTTTTAGAATTAAATTAAAAAAAATACACAAAATATTTGGCTGAAGTAAACATTTTATAAATATGATCTACTATTTATAATAAATGCATTCTAATGTTACAATAGAAAGAATATACTTTTTTAGAAGTAATTTGACATTTAATTTTTGCTTCTGCTTCATTCTGATAATGTTGATAATTTTTTTAATATTGTTTAAATAATTTGTTTAAATACCTCATCATATTGATTCACAGACTTACATTTGTGAAATAACCTAGGTAAAAGGTTTAAAGAAGTAATATTAGAAGCTACCTATTGTATACAGTATTTTTTAGAATATTGTATTAAGTCTTTACAAAACTTGATTTTATGGTGAGAAGGCTTGAGTCAGAGAGTTTAAGTGATTGCCTGGAGCTACACACCTAGTAAAGAGGACAATCTGTAATTAAACTCAAATCCATATGACTCAAAAGCCTTTGTAACTCATGCATGAGATGCATAGTAAGTAGTGAATACACTTTAGTTCCTATACTGTTTTCTTCTTAATTTAAACAAATATATTTACTTGATAAAAAGATGGTGGGGAGAAGCTGAGTGATAAATTATAACAAAAGAAAAGTGACTGGAGATCATTGGTCTCTTTTCTCTCTGCCCAAGGATTAGAACATGCAATGTTCTTAGATGCAGTGTCAGAAGGTCATGTACAGTCATAAGAGACTTCGGGTGAAATCTCCTTTTCTTCACTTCTCACTCTAATAGTGTCTCTGGCTTCCATTTACTTTTCTGTATAATAGAGGTATTATTGGTATCTTAATAAGGAATGAATGAAATAAATATCAACTGTACCTAGACTGAAAATAAAAGATAATAAGTTTCCTTTTATTAGGAGAAAATAATACACAATTGAAATCTTCGACCCAACTAAAACAGCATCTAATTTAGCTAGACTTGGGGCATCAACAAAAACTGTGAACACTGTAAGTCAAAAATAAAATTCTAAGCCCCATCAGCCAACTGTATGGACCCCTCTTCTAAGCTAAGGGCATTCCAAAGTTAACGTGAAACACAAGTTTGAGTCATGGTGGAAATGGGTGGTCAGACATACCTCATTATGCCCCCCTCCCTTTGGAATTCAGGCACAACTGACCAGTATTAACATTAAAAGAGACCTTAGGACAATCTATTATTTTTGAAACCTGCTACCTGGAGACTTCATTTACAAAATGTAAACTTTGGTCTTCACAATGTCTTATCTTAACCAAGGAACTCCCTTCTATTGATTCCAAGTCTTTAGATAAACTCTTTCGGGCAATTGCCGATCAGAAAATCTTGGAATCTACTTATGACCTAGAAGCCCTCTATCTGGCTTTGAGTTGTCCTGCGTTTCCAGACTGAACCAATGCACAGCTTACATGTATTGATTGATGTCCTGTGTCTCCCTAAAACATATAAAACCAAGCTGTAACCTGACCACCTTGAGCACATGTTCTCGGGACCTCCTGAGTCTGTCATGGGCATGTCCTTGATCTCGGCAAAATAAACTTCTAAATTGATTGAGATCTGTCTCTGATACTTTTGGTTTACAACTCCAATAGTAAACAAATCGTTAAGCTTAGTCTCTGCAATTATCAGGAAACTGGATCACAATTATGTATGTTGCTTTAGTTTTCTATGGTTCATCAATGCAGCAGAAATAAAGAATCAAGACTAGACATTCTGGCTTCATGGCATCATTCATTAAGACAATTGGCAGGAAAAACTCATCTAATTCACGTATTGGTTTGAATTATCCAAGGATACATTGATGTGTATTTGGACAAAATTGTTTTTTTCTGCCATTTAACCTCTTTCATAAAGTGAGTATTCAGTTTGTCTGCTTTCACTTATTTTAGAGCCCAAAGTAAAGACTATTCTGCAATTGTATTCTGTTTATTATTACATATGTGTTGCATTGTTTTCTTTTTGTTTTGTTTTGCTAGGGTACTGTTTAGGAATATTCTCAGTAAACTTATCTGAGAAGAAATTCATTTAAAATACTTAATTTTCTTATTTATTTAACCATGAAAATGATAAATTTTGTATTCAGCCTTGATTTATCATCCCCCAAATCCAAACAAGCACAAGCAAACCAACCTGTTGTTTCAGGTCCTAAGTACTTTTACATTTCTTCCCTTCCAGCTTTACCACACAGCCTGATGTCAAGCTCGTATCATCTCTCGCAACTACAGCCTCCTATTGACCCCACCTATATACAACACTGGGCCTGTCAAATGCAGTCTCCACACAATTCATGGAATGATCTACGTAGATGCAAATTTGATCAGGTCATTCCCAGGTTTAAAACTTCAACAGCCCCACATAGCCTGAGGCTAAAACTAAGTCTCCTTAATAGGACAGAAAAGTGAAAAGTTACCATACTTTAACCCCTCATGCCACTTTATCTAATATTTTATACTCAAGTGACACAGAACTACTTGCAAAATCATAGACATGCTATGCTAGTTCTTACTACCATGTCTTTGCTCATGTTATTTTCATGCCTAGAATGCTTTTATTCCACCTTTGGTCTAGCTAACCCTCATCATCCTGTAATATTTAGCTTTGGCATTATTTCCTCCAAGAAGTTTTCCTCATCTTTCTCTCACCACCAGGCTGATTAGGTGCTTCCACAGCATTTTGTGTATATCTCTGTTGCTATTATTTCCTCAATAAAAAGTAAAACAATCAACTTACCTATTTACTTTCGCCTACTTTTCTGAGAACTCCTTTAAAGCAGAAGATATATGATCATCATCTTTTATGTCAGCACCTAGCACAATGCCTGAAATGTTGCCTAGAAGATGTATAATAAATGTTTGATTAAATGAATATGCTCGTGGCATAATCTGCCAGAAAATTTGTTTTCTGCTCAATTTTAAATGCCTTACTGAAATTTTTCACATTTATCAGCTGATTCATATTTTGCTTCAAGTCCAGTGTGAAAGCATTACGGTCATAGAAGACTTACCAGTTAGCAAAGCTCTGTTTCTAGGTACTAGATATAAATGCAGATGGACCCCTTGAGAGCTTGCCTTGCAATTAACATTCCCAGAGAAGATTTGGATGGAATTTTTGTATTGAGTTCTTTCAACTTTGGGGGATTTTTACAATGAACTAATTTAAGTCAACTTTAAATATGTCCCACCAAAATCTCTGGCAAGGGCAATATGGTCTTGCTAGCAGCAAAGAACAAGCCTGAAACTGGGTCGTCTCGGATATAAGGAAAAAAACATATTATTTTTCAAAAAGAATGAGTAATGAATAAAAGGCTGATAATGGTTTATTTAGAAGAAAGAAAAGAAATAAAATTCAAGAAGCTATTCAAAAGTCCCAGATTTCATACCAAAGACATAATGGTCTATTCTCATATAAATAAGTTCATTACAATGAAAAAAAGAGTAACCTTTTTCCCTTCTGAGTTCAAGTCTCTCCAGCAATGGCTGAAGTCTTATTCATTAGCTGACTAATGATGAAAGCTTACTTTTTACTAACACTGTATAAAGGCCAAAGGCAGACCTTTGCAAATGTAAGGACTGGGCTCAGCATTATGTGTTAAAGGAAATAAAAATCAAAGCAAATTAGATTAGGAGAAAGAGCTTTCAAAGAATAGCATTATCTTTAGAAGTCCTAAGAGTAGCTCCTCTTTTTTGTGATCCAACTAGTCAACAAATAATTACTGAGGAAATCACATGTGAACAGCACTCAGGGTATGGGACAGGGGAGGGGGACAGGGAGGATAAACAATAGAGCAAGGGAGCCCTTTTTACATGTCAGGCATGTTCTAAGTACTTTGCATAAATTAATTCATTAATGATTCACAACCCAAGGAGGCAAGCACTATTATTATCTTCATCTTACTTATGTGAAAATGGAGCTGCAGAATTGAAATAATGTGCCTGGTTTTCAGCTTGTACTCTGACTGCAGTGTCTGGGCTGCAAATGATTAGGACAGAAATAGACATTACTCCATGAGTGCCAGTGCCACTCATGAAAATAAAAATATAGGCACTTGTAGAGTGATGTCTATTCCTGTGATATTCATATATTTGTCTTAATCACCACATCATCCCTGGCAGGAGAAAAGCGTTTGGTAAATTGGAGGCACTTGGCAAATATTTACTGAGTCAATTAATTAAACAAAGGCATCATTTTAGAGGGTTCAGAAAGATAAAAGAAAATGGGAAGAGAACAAATTTATTGACTGGCCTTCTTTGGAATAGACACTATCACTCCTCAATCAATAGCTTGGTGGTGGTGTTATGAACAAGAATTCTGGTACTAGACTAGCTGGTTTTAAATCCTACCTCTGCCACCCTCTAATCATGTAGAGTTGGGGATACCTACTCTTTCTATGCCTCACTGCCCTCATCAGTAAAATGGGGATAACAGTAACTACTCAAAACATTAATATGAGGATTAAATAAGTGAATACACCAAAATGTTTATTAGAATAGTACTTTTGCAATGTTAGCTATTATTGCTGTTAGCTACATTTAGTTTAACCATAATTAACCATATTTAATACCCTAACTAGAGAAGAATCCAAATCAGCTCTGCTTTAGACAGTGTATGGCCTGTAATAAATGTTTACATTCCCATTGATCATTAGAACATCCGTTTTTGTCAAGACTGAGTAATATAAATGTTCCTTGACAATTGACACAGATCCTGTACTCTCAGGTTCCATATGTTTGAATTAAATCTGTGAGAGAGCAGTAGTGGCCTAAAATCATACTAGGGGATATCTGCCTAACAGCTTGTTGAGAGAATCAGACAGGCCTTAAGAGAGAGCGCAGTGAATTGAAGCTTACCTGTTAGCTAACATTGTAATTGGAAGTTCTCAACAGAGCAACAAAGTAATCAGCAGTCATTGAAAATGGATGGCCCCTTAATTCTGAGCAATGGTCCCTCTGGACCATGATTCAAGCAAAATGACACAACAGCGCAGAGCAGTCTGCTTTACTGACTTCGATACTGTGTTCCTAGCCTAAAGACAGACCAAATGATGATGCATTTTTCATCTCTTCCCAACTCTTAATTTTTTCTTTAAGTCTTTTTTTGGTTTTGTTTTTGTTTTATATTTTTGAGATGGAGTCTCTCTCTGTCCTGCAATGGTGTGATCTCAGCTCCTGCAAGCTCTAGCTCCCTGGTTCAAGTGATTCTCTTGCCTCAGCCTCCTGAGTAGCTGGGATTACAGGCGCACACCACCAAGCTCGCTATTTTTGGTAGTTTTTGTAAAGATGGAGTTTTATTATGTTGGCCAGGCTGATCTTGAACTCCTGGCCTCAAGTGATCCACCCAACTTGGCCTCCCAGAGTACTGGGATTACAGGTGTGAGCCACCGCACCAGGGCATTTTTTTTTCTTTTAAAATACCTGTTTTTATAGGAAGTAACTATTATGTTTCTCTATGGTGGGGGTGGGGGGTAGAATGGAGATTCTCTGGCCATCTATAATTCATTCTAAGGGCAAAAAGGATTCAGGTCTCAAGCTTTTTAGCAAACTCACTTTTTCTATATGGTAAAATCAAATAATTTTTATCCTCTCTTCAAGGTTGGTTTATTTCATCCCTCAATCAGTAGAAAAGAGGCACATTAGATGATAATCATGTGCTCAATTTCAGGTTGTTAGACTCTCACTGTTGACCTTTGTATGTTAGCCTGTTTATGAAAACAAGTCGTGGGGAATGCAGTCAGCAAATTTAGGCCTTTATGAAAAAAGGAAAAAAAGCTTCAGACTTAAGCAAGAGGCCATGATAAAAGCACTTGCTGCACAAATATATTTAGTCAGTAAGACAGTGAACTAGAAAACCAAATTAGGATCTTTAATATAAAAATCTAGAGTTTAGTGGGAAATGCTTAAAGAGAAAACTCACAGGAGCTAGTAGAGTGATTTGTTGTAGAAAGCAATCCCATTGAACATGATGTAGATTTGTTTCCTAGTTTGAAAGAATATAGAAGAGAGTTACAGGACAAAATAAAGCTTCTACAACTCTTGACTAAGGATACTTGGGAGACAAACAGAAAATAATACATTTAAATTTGAAGAATGTCAATTTTTCATTTTTGATCCAAAGTAGAAAAAAGGGACATATCAAGATACTGTATACATTTAAATATAAAATTTGAAATGCTATACTTACTATATTATCCCAAGAATAAAACAGTGTATATATTTCCATATGCTTGCCTGAAAATTTCTTAAAATTTTTTTTTTGTCAAAATGAGAACAAATAAATTATTATATTGGAAGTCGTAAATGGGTAAAGGATTCTAGAATACTAGCAGAGAAACAGAGTAAACTGTACCAGTTGTTAATCACAAATCAAGCTTACACAATTCTCATTAGAAAGATAATTCCAATAGTCTATTAGCTGAGGCATTTTAGACACAAATAAAAGTGCTTTGTCTGATATTAAGACTTCTTGGTAAGGAATGGCGTTTGAAAACCTGGAATAGCCTGCCTTACTGTATAAGTTTAGTAAGAGAAACCTAAAAAGGGTAGTAAGCTGAGTGGACTTTATGTCTAGGGTGAAAGAAAGTATTTGTAGCAGCAACATATCAGAGCTAGAGAGATAGTCATGAATATTGAGAAGTTTTAAAGTACAGATGGTAAAATGAAAAAGGATAGATATCAGACTCCTCTACATACAAAGACAAATACAAATTCCAGAAATAAGTCATAGTGGCCAAAAGTGGTGGGTCTTGAGCTAGAGAAATGTTAGAAGGAAGTAAGAAGTGGACAGATGTATGAAAGGAGAGCCTCAGAGGATTCCACAGTTGAGGTGATTCTGAAGTCTCTTCTCCATAGACAGACCACCCAGTTCCATGCTCTTCCTCAGACAGGTTTTTCTGGTAGTACAGAGGGATTACAAATGCAACTAAACACCATTATTCATGAGAACCGTAAAAGCTTTCCCCATGGCAGGATGCAATCATAATTGTTAATTCAAGTAGATGAAGCATTCATTCATCCTCCCATTCATTCTGCAAAAATAATGCATGGAAAAGGATTTGCACAGTACATGGCAAATAGTCGTTCTCATTAAAGGGTGACAGACATAATTCTTTTCCTTCTTCCTTATTAGTATTAATATTATAATTATTATTACTACTATTCTTACTTTTACTCACTGCCAAATTCTTGTTCTAGACAACCAATTATTGAGAGCAATAACTATGATTAACTTTTTTTTCCACTGGCACCTAATATTGCATACAAGATATAGCTGACTGGCATTCAATGACTGTTGAATAAAGACATTAATGATGGAAAGACAAAATACAGATGTCTTTGCAAAGGTGCAGCTTAAGGGCTTATAGGCACCTATAAATCAGTGTGATTAGTGCTTTAGTAGAGATCTGCACAGGGGGTTGTCAGATCACAGAAGATAATTAATTAACCCAGGGAAGTTAGGAAGCAAGACACTCAGAGAAGACACAGCGTATTTGGAGAGTAATAAAATAGAACTGCTAAAATCAGTAATACAACCACTGAAAGTTAAACAGACAAAAACAAAGCAATTTAAATGTTAAAGAGAAGATGAAGTATAGCTAAAGAAAACTTAAAACGTAATGACCCATCATAGTCTTGAAATTAATTTAACAAATGTTTATTGAGATGCTACTATGTGCAAAGGTTTATTCCGGGTACCAGGGTTACATGAACTAACAAAGCAAAGTCCACCATGTTTCTAATTCAACTGGAGGAAGCAGATAATAATCCAAAAACCACCAGAAAGTATTTATAACCATAATATAGAAAGAAACACAATAACAAGGAGTTAAAGGGGTAAGGAGGAAATGCCAGCCTGCTGGTGATGGTGGTATTCAGAACTTATTATATAAAAGTTAATAAGCAAAAGCGTCTCTAAGAATATGACTTTCGAGCAGAGAGTTACAGGAAGTGAGGGATCAAATGACTCAGATATCTGGGGGAAACAGATTCTCAGAAGGAAATTACAGATGCAAAGATCTTGAAGCAAGAATGAACTCTGACAGAGAGAGGAAAAAATAATCACTCAGAAATAGGCTGAGTGGTGGTTACAAGGGAGTGCTGCCCTTGGTCTGCTAATCTCCTATGCATGGTAGATAATTCTTGTCTCATGATTGTCTTTGCTGAAGCTTGTTTTTTTCTTTCTTTAGAAGGGTTGGACCGAATTTGGTTTCTGCTTATGTAGTTGTTTAGTTCACTTTCAAATATACATATTTATGAATATATTTTATTGAGGCTTTGCAAAATGGCTGCTTCTCATGGTGTTTTTCTGGGGACTGGCTTTTCTCTCCAGGTGGCTCCTCACCTTTCTGATAATGTCTTTCTGATATGAGTTCTGTGTTCTTTGTCCATTTGCCTCTCTTGTGCGCGATCATGGTTCTACCATATTTATGATGATGTTTTGCCTTTGCACTCTCTGTTATTGTACGAATAAAGGAAGAGGAGAGAGATCATCTTTCACAGAAAGAGCACTTTTCTCATTAGGGCAGAATCATGATGCTTGTGTATTAAGACTTCATGGCTTAACTGCTTTGTGCCTTCTGCTGGGGAATGATAGTGCCATATCCAGCAAATCTGAATATGTGATCCTATCAGCAAACATATCTCTTTTATGGCAATGGAGTCATCATGTACAATAACTTGCTACCATTAAGCATTAAACTCATCAAATTCAAAAAAAAAAAAAAAATTGCCCAGGGCATTCTCTATAACAAAGACCTACTATCCTGGGAAAAAGACCTTCCCAGAGTTTTATCACACCCAACAGGAGCGGCATTTACCCAAGGGAACTTCATTCCCATCTAGCATTTCTGTCTCACTTGAAAGGGGAGAACAAAGCTAGGAAATACTGGTGTAGATCCCAGCCCAGGAACACAGGTCTAGTAAAGGACTAAGATGCCATCATAAGATTATAGAAACATTCCTTTAATATACATGCTACCACCACACCAACAGGGTACTAGTGTATACAGTAATAGTCAGTAATAGTGGAGTACAGTTAAAAAACTTCAAGGCCCAGATTCTATTTACATATGAGTTTTTAGAGAAGTCCAAAGACAGTAGAGAATAAAAAAACAGAATCTCATAGAATACGAAGTCTCTGGAACATATAGCTCAAGCAAATGTTGAACATAGTACAACTACTGGCCAACATAACATAAAACCTCACACAAATGGCCATATACCGCCATTCTTACTATCTAATACAACACGTAAGGCTTTCAACAACAAAACATTTCAACAAAAGTAAAACATGTTAAAGAACAAGAAAAGTCAGTTCAATATTTAAAAATACCATTTACAACAGCACCAAATACATAGAGAAGCTACATGTGGAAAACTATCAAACTTCAATGAAAGAGATCAATGCAGATCTAACAAATGGAAGGATTTTTATGTAAATATTCCACCAGATTCAATATTGTTGGATGTCAGTTCTTCCCAATTTTATCTATAGAGTCAATGCAATCCCAACAAAAATTTCAGCAGGCTATTTATAAATATTCACGAGCTGATTCTAAAGTTTACACGGAAAAATCAAAATACCTAGAACAACCGACCTAATACTGAGGGACTTAACACTAGTTGATTTCAGGACCTACTCTAAAGCTACAATAATCAAAAGAGATTGGTATCAACAACAACAACCAAAAATAGGCACATAGCCAGAAATGGTGGCACATACCTGTAGTCCCAGCTACTCAGGAGGCTGAGACAGGAGAATTGTTTCAATTCGGGAGGCAGAGGTTGCAAGCTGCAGTGAGACAACTCTGTTGCCCACTGCATTCCAGCCTGGGCAACAGAGGGAGAGTCTGTCAAAGAAAAAAAAAAAAAAAGCCCATAGATAAATCAGTGAGAATGAAACCCAAGAAATGTACCAAAATGAATGTGCACAACTGATATTTGAAGAAAGAGCAAAAGCAATTCAACGAAGAAAAGATTGCACTTTCAGATAATTGAATGTATGTATGAAAAAGGGGAGAGGGGCATCTAGACACAGACTATACACTTTTCACCAAATTTAGCTCAAAATGCCTTGCAGACTAAATGTTAAACGATAAAGCTTCTAGAAGAAAACAAGAAAATATCTCAGTGACATTGGTTATGGCAATTTTTTAGAATAACACAAAAGGCCCAATTTGTGAAAGAAAAACTAATAAAAGACTTAATTAAAATAAAAAATTTTGCTTTATGAAAGACGTTGTTAAGAGAACAAAAAGATAATACTAGGAAAAAATATTTGGAAAATACAGATCTGATAAAGAATGTGTGTCTGAAATATACAAATACTTAAAACTCAAAAATAAAAAAGCAAGCAACTTAATTTAAAAATAGGTAAGAAATCCAGAGGCACTGCAATAAAAAAGATAAACAGATGGAAAAGAAGGATATAAAAGAATACTCAACATCATTTTCCATTAGGGATTGCAAATCGAAATAATAATGACATGCCAGTATACACCTATTAGAATGGCTAAATTCCAAAAAACTGACAATACCACATACTGGCCAAGATATTGAGTTACAGAAATTGTCGTTTATTGCCGGCGGGAAAGAAAAATCATACTGTTACTTTGGAAGACATTTTGGCAATTTATTTCAAAGTTAAACAAAGCTTACTATATATCTGGTAATTTTTTCCTAGACATTTATACAACTGATTTAAAACATGAGTCTATAGAAAAATATGCACACAAATGATTTTAACAGTTTGTTTTTCATAATCACCAAAATCTAGAAGGTGATTTTTCATAATCATCAAAATGGCCTGCAATAGGAGAATAGATAAACTATGGTATAGCCATGTATTGGAATATTATTTGACAAAAAAAATAAATTAGCTATGAAGCCACAAAAATACATACATGAACCTTAAATATGTATCGCTAAGTGGAAAAAAAAATCTGAAAAGGCTACATACTGCATGATTCCATTTATATGACACTCTGGTAAAGACAAAACTATACAGACTGTCACAATATCAGTGATTGCCTGGGGCTGGAGGAGGAAAGGGTAGGGCTAAAAAAGGGACAGGTGATCTCCTATAGTGGGGAAATTATTTTGTATCATATTGTAATTGTAAATATATAACTATACATTTGTCAAAACTCATAGAGCTTTCTAGGACAAAGAAGAATGTTAATATATGCAAACTTTAAAAATCATTTAGCAGGTAAGAGGATCTCAAGATGGAATGCAGAATGTGACAAAACAATCTAATTGTACTACAAAGATACTAAATTGAATAGGAGAAAAGTTTTGGAAATGAGTGGACTGTAAGACTAAAGGCAAAAGGAACTATACTTCAGCACTACATTTGAGTTAATCATTTTTTTCCCATAAGGGCACAGTTGAACAACTTTGAAATCACTCTACATGTAGACTGAAAAGTAAATAAATGGATAACAAGTGGTTGGAACCAAGTTCTCATTGCTAGAGTGGGAATTTTCAGACATGCAAGGAGAGGAGACCAGTATGATTCATGTGGTAATGGATTAAAGTTTGAGATATCACTATGATCTCATTTTTAGCAATATAAATTCAAATGGTTACATGTAGAAATATGTACAGATAAATAGATGTACATGGGTTACATGTGCTGGTTAATTTTATGTGTCAGCTTGACTGGACTAAGGAATGTCCAGAGAGCAGGTAGTTATTTATGAGTATATCTGTGAGTGTTTCTAGAAAACATTACCATTTGAATCAGACTGAGTACAGAACATCACCCTCACTAACGCAGGTGGACATCATCCAATAGGGTGAGGACCTGAAGAGACAAAAAAGGCAGAGGAAGGGTTTTTTGAGCTGAGACTTTCATCTTCTTCTGCACTCTGACATTGGTGTTGCTGGTTCTCAGGCTTTCAGATTTTGGTCAGATTTTACACCTGTGGGTCCCAGTTCTCAGGTCTTTGGGCTGAATCACACTACCCACTTTCCTTGTTCTCAAGTTTAGAGATTGCAGACTGTGGCACATCTTAGCCTCTATAACTATGTGAACCACTTTCTATAATAAATCTCATATACACATTTGTGTGTGTATATGTATGTGTATATATCCTATTGGTTCTGAAGAACCCTGACTAAAACAGTGTACATAAATATATTTCACATTCTGTTAGCCAAGAGGGCCTAGAAGCATCAATACGCTGGTAGCAACAATTGCCTAGGTTTTGGTGTCTAATTCCATTCTCCAATAAAAGGAACAAGGAGCTTGGATCATCTTGTGCAGAGAATAAGCTCGAACAGAACAAAGCAAAATGAAACAAACATCAAAAATGTTGGAGATTTTCCAAGAGGACATAGGAACCAACTGAAAGAACTCTAATGGCCAAAATGAGAACATTTTGAGCAATAAAGCATTATTGGATTACAATCCAAAGTATAAAATAAACATCCTTGGGTTGCAACTGACATAAGTAAATGTGAGGAGAAATAAATAAATGAGAAAATAAATACATTTCTGGTACAAAAGAATTTTAAATAATTTATGTATATATAACACCTTCAAGGATGAATCATAGCTTTTTATTCCACAAGGGGGAGCTGTGCCTAATAACTTCCTTCAAAGGGTACAGTATAAAAAGGGGAAAAGGAAAAGAGAAATTTTACAGTGGAGAAAACTAAAAAATGCTACCTGAGTCAAGAGATCCAAGAGATCAAGATTAATAACAGTGATTCATCATTTTGGTAGTATATACTCTTGGTATGGTATGGTGAAGATGGTACTCTGTGAGCTTCCTCCACAAAACCCATAACCCTGGTTTAATCCTAAGAAAATCTTCAGAGCAATTCCAGTGGAAGGGCATTCTACAAAATACCTAACCAATATTTCTCAAAACTGTTAAGGTCATCAAAAACAAGGCAAGTCTGAGAAACTGTCCTAGCCAAGAGAAGCCAAAAGAAACTTGACAACTCAATGTAATGTGATATCTTTCATGGGATGCTGGATAAGGAAAATGACATTAGTAAAAACTAAGGAAATCTAAATAAAATGTACGCTTCACTTAACCCTAATGTATTAATATTGCCTCATAAATTGTAACAAACGCACCAAACTAATGTAAGATACTGATGGTGAAAACTGTGTGGGGTTGTGTGGGGTATAGGTATATGGGAACTCCCTGAACTATCTTCTCAATATTTTTGTAAATCCAAAACTATTTTTAAAAGTAAAGTCTATTAAAAATTTTAAAAACATAGTGTGAAATCTTATTTGTATAAAGACATGTTAATTACGGAATAAAATAGCATGTGCATAATATGGTTTGGCTGTGTGTCCCCACCCAAGTCTCATCTGGAATTATAATCCTCAGATGGTGGGGGTGGAGGGACATGGTGGGAGGTGATTGGATCACAGGGGCAGTATCCTCCATGCTGTTCTCATGACAGTGAGTGAGCTCTCACAAGATCTGATAGTTTAACAGTGTGTGCCAGTTCCACCCTTGCTCTGCCATGGTAAGATGTGCTTGCTTCACCTTTGCCTTCTACCATGGTTTAAGTTTCCTGAGGCCTCCCAATCATGCTGCTGTACAGCTTGCAGAAGTGTGAGTCAATTAAACCTCTTTCTTCATAAATTACCCAGTCTCAGGTAGTTATTATAGCAGTGTGAGAATAGACTAAAAACAACGCATGAATTTAAAAAATAAAGCAAGGGAAAGACACCTGAGACTACAGGTGGGCATTGGGAGTTGTAATCCAAATGGTGTAATCTGAGCATGCCTGTTTGAAAAGCTGACATTTGAATTGTGGCTTAAAGGAGATGAGGAGGTGAAGACAGGAGCCACAGTAGATATCTGGTAGAAGTATGTTTCTAGGAGAGAGAAATATGGGTGGGAATGCCTAGAAATGGGTGGTGTTTGGCATCCTCAGAGAGAAGTGAGAAGGTTATGGAGGGAACAAGGTAGCAAGACGTGAGGTCACTCAAAACGATTGATTGTGGATGCACAGATCTTGGAAGACCTCTGATTTTTACTCTGAAAAAAAAGGACCCTTTGATTTGTCTCATTTTATTTTATTTTATTTATTTTTTGAGACAGAGTCTTGCTCTGTCACCCAGGCTGGAGTGCAATGGAACAATCTTGACTCATTCCAGCTTCAAACTCCCAGGCTCAAGTGATCCTCCCACTTCAGCCTTCTGAGTTGCTGAGACTATAGGTGTGTGTCACACACTTAATTTTTTAAAAAAAATTTATAGAGATAGTGTCTCCCTATATTGCCTAGGTTGGTCTTAAACTTCTGGGCTCAAGTTTTCTTTATGCCTTGGCCTCCCAAAGTGCTGGGATTTCAGGCATGAACCACTATACCTGACATATTTTATTTTAACAAGAGGAACATTTAGGAAACATCATGAAAAAATCATGTGAGGGAGGCAAGAAAGAGAAAGACTATGTTTATATTGAGAGATGTGTCTCTAAAGAGCTATGACACTGTGATCTTTATCCACATGAAATATAGACAAATTAAATTCAAGTAATTAGTGTGAGTCATCTAACTTCAGCCGGGAAGCAGGCAATCCATTTAACCTTACTGATGGTAACAATGCTTCTAGCGAATGAAGAAGAAAGGTCTCTGTAGAATCTCTAGGAGTCAGCAGTGATACCCACCTCAGGCTTAGCAACCACAGAGTATCCCACTGGCACTCAGCCGCCCGCAGCTGTTTTAGAGTCCTCCATTGCCAGGGGGGTAGGATAAATCTAACTTCCCTCTCCAGTGGAAAGGTTAGGGACCAAAACTAGACTTGTGGAGTGAGGATGCCCTTAAGATGCTTTCAATTATCTTGAGGAAAGGCATCCTTTGAAGGAAAGAAAGGTTTTCTCACTAGAGGAGAGAGGAGAATTTGGTAAAATATCTTCAAAATTAAAATAAGCACAATGTTATTTTTATCACAAACTGATGACCCACGTTATATAATTGTATTTCAGCGTAAGCTTCCCAAGCATATGTGGTCTTCCCATCTTACAAAATACTCTCATTATCTATGTTGAAGGATAAGGTGGTGTAATTTTATTTTTTTATTTTTTCTGACGGAATCTTACTCTGTCCCCAGGCTGGAGTGCAGTGGCATGATCTCGGCTCACTGCAACCTCCGCTTCCTGGGTTCAAGTGATTCTCCTGCCTCAGTCTCCTGAGTAGCTGGGACTACAGGCACTCACCACCACACCCAGCTACTTTTTGTGTTTTTAGCAGAGATGGGGTTTCACTAGGTTGGCCAGGATTGTCTCAATCTCTTGACCTCGTGATCGGCCCGCCTTGGCCTCCCAAAGTGCTGGGATTACAAGTGTGAGCCACTGCACCCAGCCAGGATAAAGTTTAAAGGACAGTAGAAATGGTTAACACAATGAAGGCCTCCTAATCAAAGTGCTGTCTTTCTATCCCACTGGGTTTCAATCACAATCTGCATGAGAATTCTTGGTTTGCCCAATTGCTTACCCTGTACAATTATTTTATAATGGAGAACAGTTTACTCAGGTAGTCCAGAATTATAGTGGTTAAGAAACCAGACAGGAGAAAGCCAAAGAATATACATGGATGAATAAATGGGAGGATGGATGGATGGATGGATGGATGGATGGATGGATGGATGGATGAAAAGGAACAAAAGAAGGAAGAAAGGAGGGAGAGAGGGAGGGAGGAAGGCAAGGAAGGAAAGAAGGAAGGAAGGAAAGAAGGAAGGAAGGATTATTTAATACATAGATGTATATCTCACCTCCGTTATTTTTGCAGTATATTCCCATTTTTTGTGTGCAATTTACTGGGAAGAAGAGAAGGTGGTGAACTGCAGAGAAATATTAAAATATATTTAATACCTTGAATGTCAGTACCAACACAAATTATGAAACCAATTTACTTTAAAGCAGGTTTGCATGATAAATTTTTGTCAGAAGTACGTAATCAGATAATTTCTCCCAAATTAGAAAGATTCTGCATCCCTGAAGAGGGCACTGCTACAAATTAGGATATGGTGAAGAAAAAAGATTATATTAGGAATGACAATAAAGACTAGACAACAAGAATTGTTTGCAATCATTTAAAAGGCAATCCATTTAAAGCACATTGAAAGCTGCCCTTACCCAAGTGCTGGGTCAAGAACAGAGAAACCAGGGATATCCTAGCCTGGGAGGCTATTTCATGAAATTGTGACAAGGTACTTCCTCTAGGCAGGCATAGCCTTGAGCAGACACATAGCTTGGTTCATGGAGTGTGGAATGGATTTCATCACATGTGTCCACTAGGCCAAATACCCCTGAATACAGGATCTGAATATTACAAGACCAAAAACTGGGTGAAGAGAGAATGCTCCTCCTACTTTGCTCTCAGTAATAATTTGGTGAAAGTCCTCAAAGCCACCACAGTAGCACTGAACCTGAGCGCTGGGTGTGAAGGTTAAAAAAACTACTCTCCAGGAACTTAAAAAGAGAAAGAGTCTTACACATAAACAATGGAAGCTAACTGGCATATACCGGAAAGAGAGGAAAGGGGATTCTGGCTACCATTTAACTTTTGTAATTAGATACCATTTTCACTGACATCAGCTTCTGGTGGCAGAGGTGGTACCAACTCTTAGTATACACCTTGCAGAGTTATAACCAAATGTTATATTTTATATCTATGCCTCATAATCAAGAAATATTAAGAGGAAATAATTATTGAAGCTGCATAGGCAGAAGAAATGTGTTTTCCTCTTGTCCATACTCAGTAAAGCATTAACAGAATATTAGTACTTATATTTAGTTTTTCATGACAGTGAACCTAGGAGTCACTAGAGACCAACTGCTGGGTTACTCTCTCTAGAATATCACTGATTAGAGAACTAAGTGTTAATCTCTTTCTAAATATATGTTACTTTATTTGTTCACTTCTTTCTTTGAGGAAATAATTGAAGAAGACATAGAATCACTCAGGTGGTTTTTTTTTTTTTTTTTTTTTTGAGACGGAGCCTTGCTCTGTGGCCCAGGCTGGAGTGCAGTGGCGCGATCTCGGCTCACTGCAAGCTCGCCTCCCGGGTTTGTGCCATTCTCCTGCCTCAGCCTCCCGAGTAGCTGGGATTACAGGCACCTGCCACCACGCCCGGCTAATTTTTTGTATTTTTAGTAGAGACGGGGTTTCACTGTGGTCTCGAACTCCTGATCTTGTGATCCGCCCGCCTTGGCCTCTCAAAGTGCTGGGATTACAGGCGTGAGCCACCGCGCCCGGCCAGAGTTTTCATATTTAGAATATGTTGATGGAACCTGAAGGATAGAAAATGAAAAGTGAGTTGAACAACTTAACCAGAGAAAATCCACTATATGCCAGATGTAACATTACACAATGAGAATATGATGGTTAATGGGATACTACCTACTCTGGAGAACTTAGCAATCTGAAGCAGTAGATGAAGGTGACTTTCATAGCACTCTGTCTGTATGAGACTGTGCTAGCTGCTTCAGACACATATGTGATTTACTCTAAAAAAGACCCAGTGAGAGAGGTATTTAATTATTCCTTCTACATAGAAGAAATTGAGGATGAGAGGACTATAACTTGTCCAGTATAAAAGAGATGGAGCTGTGATTCAAACTCAGTATGATTGACGTGAAGTTTATCTACTGTATTAGTCTCTTCTAAGGTCAAAACTTATCCTTTTATTAACTCTTTTTTACTTGGGTTTATATTATGACAATTATTGAGGTTAATTTTATTATAGGACTATGGCTTTGAGTGGAGGTTTCATCTACCAATTAGGCATATTAACATAAAAGCACACAAGACATTACGCTTATTATCACTTGACCTCTGTATAGTCACTGTTAATGAACTTGTCAAAATATCATCCAAGTTCAACCATTAAAATTTTAATTTTAAAGTTAGATACAATTTTAGGGTTAGAGAGGTTATGTGAGGTGACATTCTAGCTTTTATTTACATCAATGAATATAAATAATCCAGTGTTGTTAAAGGGCAAATCTGTGTGAATTGGTACTCAAAAAGTAAACGTACAACATGAATTTTAATTCTGAAGTCCCTACTTTTTTTATTAATATACTTGAGAGAGACTTGAAAGTAATGAAAAGTTATTTTATTTTTAACCATAGCTTAGCCTTATAAAACAAACCTCTTCAAGTGGTACGTGAGTTTATTCTTTAACTACCTTTCATACATAACATTCTTTATGATGGCATTATTTAACATCTGAGTGCCAATAGTTTACCTTCTGTTGTGTGAAGAAGAAGCCACAGCTTTTTTGGCTTCCAATCAGTAATAAAGTGTGCAGGAGTGTAACAGATGCTGACTATTTAGATGTGCGGTTTGAGGTATTGCAGGAGGATTGAGCTGCCACACGCTGTCCTAGACAAACACGCTGAGTGCCCTGTGCAAGACATATTTCAAATAATGTTTTCCCCACATCATTTCCAGGATGTAAAAATGCAGAATCTGGAACCTAAGGCAAAACAGTAGTGCGAAGACGTGATGTCAAGTATTTTATCACCGTAGTTATTCCAAATTTTCCATGATACTTTTCCTGTAACCTTCTCCTTCTGCGACTTCAAAGCATTAACTTCTTCATACTCCATACCCTGTTCAGAAAAACGTACCTCCTCATTTACAAGGAGCAAAACAGATGAATTAGATTTTTCCAACGTAGCATTAGGTGGGATGTTTTCCAAAGTCTGAATGTATGAAAAAGGGAGAAATTTGTTCCTTTTAATACGTTGATGCATCCTCTTGAGACAAAGGACAACAATTATGGAATCTTGGAACTTAAAATTCCCATATAATTTCACCTGCTTGACTTATGGATGAAAGAACCAAAATGTAGATAGTAGAAGAGCCAATAGCAGAATCTACTTTCCTTGCCTTCCAGTTTAGCTTTTCTGTATAGCTCCGAGAAGGGTGTTTGCATATCGCAGTTCCATCACATTGGAAATATGGAGACCAAAAAATATTTGCTAGCATAATAGGGAATTTTCCCTCCAGTCCTTTTGTCATTTTTCCTAAGCAATGTATGAAATACTTGGGTTTTATTTTTATTTATTTATTTTTTTTTTACAAAATTTGTCTTCTTTCATTCCTCATCTTTATCAACACTGCAAGACCTACATGACATCAATACATTTGATTGTAGCCAAAGTGCACACAAACAAGAGAGAGTTTGCAAGGGCAGAGGCTTGATAGACATTTCTATTCTATAAAAGGAATTCTATACTAAAAAGCTGCCATAATTCAGCTGGTTGATTGGCCCACCCCCTACCTATCCTTCTTCCACTGCTTTGTGGTTGTGGCAAATGTTATAAAATGTCGATGGTGAAAGAAGTAAATTGTGTTGTGAAGATTTTGTAGTTTTTGCAATGTGTTTGTTTAGTTACTTATTACACCCTTTTATTTTACGTTTAATTAGCATTTGTGTTTTACAAACATATTTCAAGGTCAATAGGGCAATTTTTAAAGATGAGAGGTGAGATAGGAAAATTCCAGGCCTGTGCCTCTATCTCAGGTGAGATAGGAAAATTCCAGGCCTGTGCCTTAATTTAGTGTGGTTGTTGATGGGAAATTAAAATCTTATCTATGTTATTTCACTGCAGTAGTGGAGCAGGGGACACAAGATCACCTGTTTTTGCAAGGAAGGTTACTTATCAACGTGTTTTATATGGGTTGGTATTTCACATCTTCCTATTCTGTTGTGCATGACCTATGGAAAACAACTTTCAAATGTACCAATGGCTCCACCAAACTCACAGTCATTTTATAAGTAAAGGTATTGATTTTTTAAAACAACAATTGGAAATTCAAAACAGTCAGTCAGTTTGAACAGCCTGAGAAGCAATTTACTGAGCAGTAAACTTCTTGCCCAGGAAAAGAAAATTAATAATGCCAACATGTAAAATTAAAGTGAGGAAAATGCTACAAGATGCAGTATAATAAAATGAAATGATACCACTTTCCAATAGTAAATAAGGTGACGTATTGATGGTGCTTCACCTCATGCTGAGAAGGTTGTATGTAATATACTGAAAACAACAACTTCTCTCTCCAGGTTGTTGAGTCAACAGATTTCACCAATAAATGTCATGCTGTAGCATATGTAAGGTTTGTAAATAACATTGAGATTTAAGAAAACTTTTTCTGCTACAGAGAACTACAGGAAACAAGCAAAGGCCAAGATATATTTAAGAATTTTGTAAACAAAAGATTTGTCTCGGAGAACTGGGTTGGTATCTGCATAGACGGTGTACCTTCAACAGGTGGCTTTATGAGAGGTTTCACTTCACTTGTAAAATAATGTCACCATGCACTGCTTTTTTTTCACAGAGAGATACTGTGTCAAAAAATTCTTGAAAATGAAATTCATAAGAGAATCCTAGATGACCATTTTATTTAACTTTATTAAACAATGATTGTTCACTTGAGAATGCTTTAAAACTTTGTAAAAACCTGGAAAAGAGCTAACTCTCCTGCTGCATACAGAAATCTGAGGGTTTAGCAGAGAAAGAATTCTTAATAGAGTGAGTTGAAAGCTAAACTACAGATTTTGCTGAGTGTTTGAAATTGAAAAATAGCTACAGAAAACCAGTCTGCTTAATACATATTTTTTTACTGCATGAACCAGTTGAACAAGTCTCCATGAGGCTCTTCAGAAAATGCCTTGACTTCATATGATAAGAGTATTAGATTTAAAAGCATATAAAATATTTTGAAAAATCATGGCTCCAAAAGGAAATCTTGAAGTGTTCTTACTGCCTCTTGGTCTTGATAATGAGGAAATATATTTGCAGATCTTAAGTTGGAATTGAAACTACCTAAACAAAACAGTACAAAGTTGAACGGCATCTTCCCAATGACCTCATTTCACAATGAGTGTGTAATGAGTAACAACCCTTTCTTTGAGTCTTCTCAGCCTGAGAACTTGACTTGGAGAAAAGAAGAAGAATGCCGTGAACTGTCTAGCCATATGTACAAGATAAGATTTTCCAATCTGTCCCAAGACAAGTCCTCTATTTCTGTGAAAAGAGAGTAACTTGCCATTCATAGGAAAATACTGAAGAATTTCCTGCAGTTTGCAACTCTTCCATGTGTGAGCCAGTTTATTCTTAACAAGACAAGCATCAAGAGTAAGGATAGAAATTGTCTCATATCAGTTGATAATGAGATCCATGTACACTCATTTCAAGTTTGACTCTGAAGCATAAAACAAGCAGATGGTTTTTAGTAAACAGGTAAATTCATTTTATTTGCTATCAAAAATAACACTATATATCTGTGTGTGTGTATGTGTGTGTGTGTTTGTGTATTCCAAGAACATATTTTTAAAAACACATGTATAATAATTTTGGAAATGCTAGATCTATATTTGAGGCTAATCATGTCACTATTTGAAAAAAAAAATGGTTTTTTTTGAAGTGTTATTAAAAGTTCGGTCTTCATTCATATTGCTTTGGAAAAAAAAGTTTTAGTACAGCTACTTAAAACATTGCCAAAAAAATTTCATGTAGTAAATAACACAAGTTAAAATCAATTTACAACTTTTAATTAAATCAACCTTTAGAAATAAAAAACATTTTATTTAAGCCAGTAGTTTAATAGAAATTCATTATGATATATGGTCTTCATGAAAAGAAAAAATAAGATAATTTATTAAATAGTAAGCTAAGTTTCTATTTCTTTCCCTCAAGAAAATTAGACTCTAAAATTCATTTTTAGCTTTTTTTTTAACTTTTATTTTAGGCTTGGAGGTATATTTGCAGATTTGTTATATAGGTAAATTGCATCTCATGGGGGTTTGATTTACCTATTATTTTGTCACCCAGGTGACACACATAGTACCTAATGGGCATTTTTTCAATGCTCACAATTCTCCTTCCATCAACCCTCAAGTAGACTCTGGTGTCTGTTGTTCCCTTCTTTGTTACCTTCTTTGTTGTTCTCTTCTTTGAGCAGAAAACCAAATACTCATTTATAAGTGGGAGTTTAACTTTGAGTACACTGGACTCTCAATGTTTATAAGTGAGAACATGAGGTATTTGGTATCTCATTTATAAGTGAGAACGTGAGGTATTTGGTTTTCTGTTCCTGTGTTGGTTCACAAAGGATAATGGCCTCTAGCTCGCTTCATGTTGGTGCAAAGGACATCATCTCATTCTTTTTTATGGCTGCATAGTATTCCATGGTATATATGTGCCACATCTTTATCCAGTGTACAATTGATCTAGGTTAGTACACCAGATCCATGAAATAAGACTTAAAATAGAAATTGTGTAAGTTGTATTCCCAGACTGCTGATCAGCTAATTTCTATTTAAGTATCTGCCATATTGTAACATACATAAATATAATTATTTGTTATGTTTTTGTATTATGTTGGTCTCTTTTACCTAATTAGCATATATACTTCCTATGGTCAGAAATGTTATCTTTTTACATCCGAAATACTTTGCTACTTGAAATACTTTCTGGTACATAGCAGTTACCCAATAAGTATTTGTTGATAAATAAATATTTGACCATCATAATTTCCTAATTTTTGATAAGCAAGGAGTATATTTCAAAGTTTTTTAGAGTAATGGTTCAATTATTAGGAACCCTAATATTTCAAAACCTAATATGCAAAATTTCAATCCTAATATGCAAAAATGCATAGTTAACATTTTTCACAATTTTTGCATAAAGATTTAAATAACGTAGAAAACAGAGGCAGAAACTTTTGTATTTAAACTTAGTAGTAGTACTTAAATTATTAGAATTTATCTCAAAGTGCGTTCAAAGAGATATAAATACTCTAAATAGTTCCTCAAAAAAAATCTCTGAATCTCTCCAAAGTATCTGCTAAAGAAGGAAAAACACTATTTGCTAAAATAAAATTATGTAATTTCCTTAATCGTGACCTTTTCTATCCACAACTGCAGTTATAACAGTTATACAATCACATATGATACTTTAATTTCATAGTCTTATTCACATTTCTTATTCACATAGTCTTATTCACATAATCTTATTCACATATATGTGTTATATCTTGTCCTCAACTATTCTAAGTTTGTATTTCAGCTCTTATTTAAAAATTGTCCATGTGCCTGAGTTAGGTTTACATGAAAAAACTCTATTTTAGGCACCTTAGCAATGTCAACAAGAAAGTACATTATTTAATATTTATTGGAATGTTTTTTGGTAAGTGATTCATTGTACTTATTATTATGAGTCATTTAATATTCATCAACGTTACCTAGAAAATGTATACAGAATTGAAATTAATAAATATTAATTTTTCATCTGCTTTTTGCAAAGTTCTCTGCTAAATGAAGTAAGGAATGTAAACAGTGTCCAAGCCATGTTTCCTGCCTCTTGGTAATTTGTAATCTGCAGAGGTGATATGTAAATTTAACTGACTGCAATAAAAGACTGTATGTAAATTTTTGTACATAAGTGGTACAGAAAACAATTTTTTCAAGAATTCATGAGAGGCATAAATAACTTTAGAAAATAAGTCAAGGAAGGCTTCATAGGAAAGGCGGCCCTTGAGTCAGGCTTTGAATAATTAAAAAAAATAATAAAAATAGAAGTAGATAAACCAAGACCAGAAATAGAAACAAAAGTGTGAAATGACCAGAAATAACATAACTGGACTTTGAGTGGACTTGCCTTGGGAGACGTGCAGGGATTGTGCTGAAGAATATCAGCAAGGTAAGCAAGGAATGGATGGTTTGAAGGAATTTGAATGATGGGCCAAGGAAGTTAGACCTTAAATAGTCATTAGTTGTATGATATCTGAGGCATTTGGAGGAATTTTATTCTGATCATCATATGAAGTGTGATTTAGAGAAGTGAGTGATTAAAAGCAGAAAAATCAATTAATAATCTCTAGCAATAAACTGTCATAAATTAATAAAGGCCTTGACTAGAGGCATTGGTAATGTTCACGGAAAAGAACATTATATATTTCTTGCATTTTCATAACTTTTTCTGGATGAACTTCATCAAAATATTCCTGGAACTTGAAATCTATGTTTATTCTCCTGTATCCAATTCTGCAAGTCTGAATAAGTGAAATGAGTTTCATAAAGTTGATATGAACTCATTAACTTCATCAGTGAAGGTGTGAAAGGCTGCAGTCTTACTTTCCCTAGCCAAGTGGATTGTCTATAATAAAACACCTATCACTTCAGGGACTTTAAATTAGCAAGCCATCTGGCAGAAAAAAAAATAATGAGGACAGCATTACTCATGAGGGAGGGCTTGCGTTTGACTCAGAGGGCTAAACAGCACTGAGGATGATCTGATTGTATATTTTTTCAAGCTAAAAGTTTCAGTTCTTATTAAAATATTGTGCCTCTAAGGGTCACATTTGAAAATAGATCTCTGTGTTGTAAAACCAAAAATATGCATGCAAAAATGGACAAGTAATTGTTAATTAGATGTAGACCCCATTATTTTGTTCAAATGTATACGGTACCCTGTGAAGTTCTCGCTGTTGTTCATATTCACTCTCTACCACATGCAGTACCTGTTCAGGCCCGCAATGCACTATTCAAATTACTTGTCTGCAGGGTCCTCTTGACGTGGCTCACCTGATGATCCAGGCCTATCACTGTTTCAGAAAAACAAAATCTAGTATGGGAGAGGGTGAGAGGGTTTATTCACTGACAGATGGTGAAAGAGTGATGGGTACAGCCTTTCAGAAAAGCGATTTGGCAATATTGTTGAAAAACAAAAGGTCTTTCCAACTTTTAACCTATTAGTCCCATCATACATTTGCTCAAATAATAATAATTAACAATTTTTTAAAAAAAACACCTGATTGTCTAAGAGTAGATCAAGAAACTAGTATTTTTGCAGACTGAAGTATTATCATGCTTATGACAGTTGAGGAGGGAATTGGGGCTATCCTTGGACAATGAGTAAGTGAAGAGGCAGAGGACCAGTTTATTTGAGCCTCACATTCACAGAGACTGAAATTTAGACTTTTCACTTTATATCCATACAGCATAAATATAGTCATACATTTATATTAACAGAATAAAAATACATATATATTTCAATTATACATACACATGTCCATTTATTTATTTTACAACTTTATTATTTATTTATTTATTTAATTAATTTATTTTTTTGAGACAGAGTCTCGTTCTGTCACCCAGGCTGGAGTGCAGTGGCAGGATCTCAGCTCACTGCAAGCTCTGCCTCCCAGGTTCACGCCATTCTCCTGTCTCAGTCTACCGAGTAGCTGGGACTACAGGCATCCGCCACCACACCCGGCTAATTTTTTGTTAATTTTAGTAGAGACGGGGTTTTGCCGTGTTAGCCAGGATGGTCTTGATCTCCTGGCCTCCTGATCCGTCTGCCTCGGCTTCCCAAAGTGCTGGAATTACAGGCGTGAGCCACTGCGCCCGGCCTATTTTACAGCTTTAAACTTGTGTCACATTACCTGATGAAAACTCTTGGATGGCAGGTCTATAAGCAATAGTTCTATAGACTTTTGTAACATCTAAATGTTCTATTATGAATATGTATTACTCTATATACAGAAAAACAAGCAATAAATGCTGTATTAAAGAAAACACTGAGGAGATGAGCGACTTTTAGGGTTGTTTTGCCCAATTCATTTTAATTTGGTACACGGAGCACAGCAATGTAGAATGTCTAATAATAAGCATCTTAACACAAATGACAGATGGACTTCTCCCCAACACTAACATTATTCCTGGCTGTCCGACTTATATAATGTAAAACTATTTTTATTGCTTCTGAATAACTGTACTTAGTTATTCTTTGCCCTGTTTGGCTTCCTAGACACATGAGTTAGTTGTTATATGCAATTCTCATGTATACATATCCTTGTTTTCCAAAATACCATCATAATTGCTTAGCTTGAATTATCCCATAAACAGAACCTGAGACACAAATTTAGGTACAGGTATTTTACTGGGGAGTTCATTCCAGAAAGCTGAAGAGAAGAAACACAGAAAATGTGACAGAAAGCAGGAACGCTAATGAAAGGTGAATTATTGAGATCACAATTGTAGGCAACAGGGTTTCAACTTAGCCATGTCTTCTGACAACTATGTAGAATGCCTCCAAACAGCATCCACATGAAAGATGGCTGAGGTGTTTATCAGATCACAACCCCTCAAGCATTAACAGCCCTGCACTGCCAGCCAATGCCTGCCCCTGTGAGCTGACTGGACTTCTGCCTCTTCAGGGAAAATTGTGAGACAGAAATGCAGCAAGATTCTTGACTCACACTCAAGAAGGGGTACTGTCAGCATGCAGAGAAGTATCTACCATCACTACAACTAAAATTAGGAGTGAAGTAAGACGATGTGCTGCAGGCCAGTAAAAGCATCTTATCCAGCCCACCCATACATCACCCAGATCTACTTGTAACCCACATCAATTATATTATGTCAATTAACTCTTCATGAGTTAGCCGCATTTCCTTAATAAGACTCAATAATTAAGGTTAATGAGAAAAACACAATGCCCACTCCTGCAGCTTTTCCTGAGGTGATAAATAATGTTCCTTGTCTCCAATCTCTACCACCCATTTACCTTTGTCCTAAATCAGCATGGTAGCTGATTTAGGTGTTTGTCCAGTCAGATGATGGAGTTATTCCCTGAGAAGTCTGAGACTTTGATTGCCTTTTTCTTTTCAATGACTGATTAATGAGAGATACGCTACTAACCTTCATATTCTAGGTGGTATGATTCAAGACTTTATTCCTGAGGAGTCTGAGCATTTGGTTGTTTTGCTTTTGTCAAGCTATGGAAAGTACAATTTTCCATTCAGTGTTATCAGGCATGGGAGCTCCAAGAAATGCTTCAGTCAATCTCCAAGTTCCAGATGCACTCCTCCCCATTTTGATTTTGTAGCTGTAAACCTAGATCCTCATAATAATCAGAATTCATTTTTCCCTACCAGCATAGTAAGCATTTTCTTTTCTGGTCTTCTCACATATGATGCTCCCTATTACCATGCAGCTATCACAGTTTTAGTTTCAGTGAAAGTGTCACTCTGTTCATTGGTGGAAGTGTTCCTCTTCTAGAAAACAAGGACTTTTAAGTCAACAGAGTCTAAAGTTGTAGGGATAAGAAAGATATAGCATGTAGGTAGATCTCTGGACATAATAGTAAGAAGGTCTAATTCTACATATATCCCTTGATTGCAAGGCCCACATATTATGAGTACTTGGGACACAATAGTATTGAGTCAGTGCTTTCCAACATTTTAGAGAATAGCATCTCAGCTCCACCAGCTTTTATCCCTAAGCTGGAACCTTGTGTGAGCTGTGTAAGGATAATTACAACATTATGGCTACTACCAGGTGATGCAATGCATTGTACTACAAATGGAGCCCTTGGTGATGCACTCGTTGTACATCCTTTGCCACAAAATGGGAAGATTACTGATAGCACTCCCAGGAGCTGGACACCAAATCCTTCCTAGAAGGAAAATTGAAGCAGCACATGTCCACAATCCCATTAGTAAGTCATTCAAATATCGCTGGTAACCACATAAACAATTTTTATAATCAATTCCAACTTAACTTTCCAAACTGAATTCCTTCTACTCTGATTTACCCACTGATTTATTTTTTTTCCAGCCAAACTATAAAACTTTCTTTTGGAGATATACATCCAATTATTTAAAGATTCTGGGGTCCTTTGCTCATGCTGTTTCTTCTATTTGGAATGACTTTGCCTTCAACTCCACATGATAAAATACATCTTTCAAGGACTGGTGCAATGCAGTCTCAATTACCAAGCTTTTGCCATTCCCCCTTTTCCACACCATCTCTCTTTGTTCCACTACAAAACTTTCTGCACCACCACAAAGTCGCAATGTTTTTCTCCTTCTCAGAAAAATCCATAATCTCTCATCTATGTCTCTGCCATACCACCTCCTATCATGTTATTTATGTATCCAAGTTAAAACTGTGGCCCTGTGCTTCAGTCTTTGAGCACTGTTGAGCTTAAAAAGCATTCCTCTTATGCCTCCCCTTTCTCCCTGGTTTTGTACAGCGAACACCCAAAGAACAGCAAATATCTCCTAACAGGGGAATATAGTTTCTGGAGGGACAAACGCTAACTGCTTAAATGTTATCCTATCATAATGTCCTGTTTCTATCTTCCCTAACAGGAGGTTAACTCCTTGAGGGCAGGAACTATGTCTGATAACACTATTCCCCTCAGAATAGTGACTGACACATATTAGGCACTCAATAAATAACTGAGTATGCAATATTTATTTCACAGTGGTGTTGAGAGAATAAGAGAGTAAAAAATTTTAAAATATGTACTATAAAGTATTATCCTTATTACTATTATTATTATTTACCATGACCAACTGGCTTATTTTATTGAAGAAGAGGGATATGTACAATCAACAATGTGAGCAAGATTTTTGAGACCTGGAGTTAGAAAGAGCATCCCCCTTTATGCACATCTGTCTTCTGAAAAATTAAGAAAATATTTTTTAAAACCCCCATGGTTACAGAGGGTAAGAGGAATAAGACATTAACGTAAGACCACAGTGGTAAAGAGTCCATGTGTGTGCTGGGTGGCCATGAGGCAGTGGCTACACAAAGCATGCAAGCATGTGTCTCTCTTTCATAAAGATGTATATAAATATAGATATTTGTTATCTTTTTTTTACTCTTTCTAGCCTTTCTGCCCTATTCTGCTTGCTTCTGTCATCAAATAATGAAGGCAAATAAATGAGATCTCAATAAGTCATCTCCAAAATGCAACAGACTCACATAAACTGATTTCTGGATCTTCTGAACTATTAAAAGATTCAGATATTTGCTATATATCTGGGGTCCTTCTACATTTATTCCAGGTTGAGTTGTGTTGTTGGATTATTCATTATCTGCTTAGCTTCAGAGTCATGGTTTATCACTTCACGTCTTCAGGGTTGCTGGGTCACATGTAATGGGGCAGAATATAATGTGTGTAACCATCTATTTCTTCCTTTTGGTTGAATTCTATTCTAGTGGCTGCAGGGTGGTTCTTTGGAACATTAGCAGACCTTCTCTCATAGTTTAATTGTGCAAAATTGGCTTCAGCTAGAAAGATTTTTTTTTTTTTTAGTACATGCTAGATTGGGTACTGTACATCATTTATCAATACACTCGTGTCCCATGCTATTCAGAGAAAGTATAATATTTTTACTTATTGTAAGACAGTGCTAAATCCTAGACTTGCTTTGTTTATGAATTAAACTAGCACATATTTCTATGGTATATTCTAGACACAGTACTTAGGGCTTAGACACAATAATAATATAGTTATGGTCTTTTCCAATATGAAGCTTACATAGGGGAGAGAAAAAAAACAAGAAGATAAGCACATGAAATAATTATAAATTGTGCTTGATGCTGTAAATACTAGCTGAAATAGAAAATGACAGGAAGTGGGGTGACAGGAGGGGTTTCACTTTAGATAGGGTAGTTGAGGAAGGCTTGTCTGATAAGGTGACATTTAAACTGAAACCAAAATATAGGAAAGAGATGAGACATTTGAAGAGTTTAAGGAAAATATTTTATGTTGAGTGTCTGAAGAAAGTGGAAAAGCAAAGGAGGAGATAAGAGAAGAAAACAAAAGCAGTGATGCAGGGCCTTGTACAACATAGGGGAGAGTTTTGGTTTGTTACGAGTGAAAGAAAAATGATGATAAAGTTTTAAACACTAGCATGAATCTATTTACATCTAAAGGAGTTGGCCCTTGTTTTAGAGAGTATATTGAAGGTAGAGGCTAGGAATGAAGAGAAGAAACCACCCAGGAATCTGTTATCATGGTTGAAAAAAGAAATAAAAGTGCCCTGGATAAGGATGGTGGCAGGGAAGCAGAAGTAGGAGAACTCTAGAACTTTTTTGTAAAGAGAAACAATAGACTATACTGTGTAGGAATTAAGAACAAAGAAATTTTGACTTGCTATAGGAAATTATTTTGTGTTTATGCAACGGATTGTATTATTGTTCAAAATGATATCCTTTAGAGGATTTAAAGTCCTCACTCCGTTAGCATCAGTATTGATCATATAACTTGCTTTGAATATTGAAATGTAAAGCGAAGTGATGTATGCTACTTCTGAGCAGAACTTAAAGAGCCATACTATAGCTCCAACCATTGCTCTGCCAGAAGAAAAATATATCCTCAAAAGGGGCTCTCTTATTTTCTGGATCCTGAAATAAAGGATCAGAACCACAGCTGACCTACAACTGATATGTCATGTGAATGGGAAATAAGTCACCAAGATTTGAGATTTGTTTGTTACTACAACATAATTAGTGACTAAAATGATGTGCAACTATTCAAAACTCAATATATTTTGAGTATTTTGTCACTTTAAATTATGTCTACAACTTGTTTTTCTGTTTCTGTTAGTTATTGCATGGGTCCAAGAAAAATTTGGAAGATTAATAGATCTACCCCCTTCCAAATTCTTTCAGTTTCCAATGTATCAGTATCTGACTATCTAACTCATTGTAATTCCCATGGTTGTTTCTTCACTTGGCAACATTGGCACTGAAGATAAAACATTTCAAGATTTTCTGATTTAGGCTAGCAGGAAAATAAATTGAATTCTATAGAAACGTAAACCACTTAGAAGAATTCACTGATGGTATGCACTTTCAGTGTCACATAATTTAGATAACATGTTTATTACCTCTCCACATGCACTACTCTCAAAAGATATAATTATTCAGGTATGGTAGCATGTGTCTGTGTTTCCAGCTCCTCCAGAGGCTGGATGGGAGGATCACTGTCTCTTCACTGTATATTCATAGGGCAGTACGTGCAAATGAGCTCCCCTGTGCCTCCTTTCTAAGGTCACTAATTCCCCATTCATAAGGGCCCTACCCTTATGACCTAATCACCTCCACAACAGCCATGCTTGCTAATACTATTGTCTTAGGAGTTAGGATTTCAACTTATAACATTTGGGGACACACAGACATTTAGATCATGGCATCTCCCATTATTTTCTCTCATATATTTATCTTCCCACAATTTGCTGCCCCTAGAAGCCCAAACCCCTTTTCTTTTGTCTTGCCACTTCTCCAGAAATTTATCACTCTTTGTTAAGATGGTATATAAGCTCCCAAATCAAACCGCTTCTTTGAGTTATTCATCACTGAGTTCTCTCATGCATATGCATGTTGTGTGCATAAAAAAACTCTGTCTTCTTCCTTCTGCTAATCTGTCTTTTGTCAGTCTATTTGCAGGCCCCATCTGTTGAATATAAGAGGATAGAGGAAAAAAGTTCTTTTGTCCTTCCCATACATGTATAAATATAATAATAGAACATTATTATTAATGATTATGTCTCAGACAATTTTTTTTTTTTTTTTTT
>NW_012120376.1:3698867-3789552 GCF_000951035.1 Colobus angolensis palliatus
GTGATCTCAGCTCACTGCAAGCTCTGCCTCCCGGGTTCATGCCATTCTCCTGCCTCAGCCTCCTGAGTAGCTGGGACAGGTGCCTGCCAACGCACCTGGCTAATTTTTTGGTATTTTTAGTAGAGTCGGGGTTTCACCATGTTAGTGAGAATGGTCTCGATCTCCTGACCTCGTGATCCGCCCACTTCAGCCTCCCAAAGTGCTGAGATTACAAGCATGAGCCACTGTGCCTGGTCTCATACAATTCTTATGTACTCATTAGATACAGTTTTTTTTTCCCCACAACTATTATAATTAACCAGAGCTTTTCACGTATATTTAATGTGTAGCATATGGGGAGAAATTTGGAGGATAAAACACATTTTTAATTGCCAATTTTATACTACAGAGGGAGTTTTAAAAATTGTAAAAGAAAATCACTAATGATGTTTTACTGTTTAAAGAAGTAGATGATTATTCTGAAAATGATTACCTGGATACTATCGCAAGAAATTAATATTCAATATTAACTTATTAATGCTTGAGTCCTTAAAAATATGTTAAAAACTAAAACTCACAGGTAAATTTCTTCTGATCTGTCTGCACAAATACCTCTTGTTGGATCGAAACACTTAATTGATGTAAAAATTTTCCTGTTGTGGATTCTTTCTCACAGTTTCCCAATATTTTTCTTCTTGATCATCCTGATTTCTTTCTACTATTTTTCTTTGTCACTAAAGAACATAAATATTTTCTTTTAGGCAGCAAATCAAATAGTGAATTTCTACCAACTATGGATTATTAATTAGGCTTAGATATTATGTTGTTTCTTTGTTATTCTTTTCTAATAGGAAAAAAAGTGGAGAAATTGAGGATATTTTGTGTATCAGAAGGAAGCTAGGTATTCAAAGTCTCCCTCTTCCATGATTTGCAAATTTGGGCATGCCATGTAACTTCTCTCTGTTGCATTTATTTCATTCAAAAGAAAATATTTTTATATATCTCAGCTAAAAATAAGGAGATATATGCCATTATATCTTTTTAACACTTACCAAATACACAGGAGTAAAAGTCACAATTTTATTAAATAGACCACTGACCATTTGTAACTGATCACAACAGCTCATGGATGTGGACTTGCTACCTATTTTGTACATGTGTAATTATATATTTAGTTTTCCCCTCCCATATTCAGCGTTAATAAAGCACAAGGTTAAAATATTAATTGTAGGCTGGGGGTGGTGGCTCACACCTATAATCCCAGGACTTTTGGAGCCCAAGGCAGGCAGATCACCTGAGGTCAGGAGTTCAAAACCAGTCTGGCCAATATGGTGAAACACCGTCTCTACTAAAAATACAAAAATTAGCTGGGTGTCATGTTGCACACCTGTAATCCCAGCTACTCAGGTAGCTGAGGCAGGAGAATGGCTTGAGCCCGGGAGGTGTAGGTTGCATTCCAGCCTGGGCAACAGAGCTAACACTTTGTCTCAAAACAACAACAACAACAACAACAAAAATGCATACATACAAGAAAATATTAATATCAAATACAAACATCATATTATAGGGTTACCTCAATGGTTAATTGTTCTCTCATTTTAATTTTAAATAAGATGATCTACCTTCATCTTCAAACTAAAATAAGGCTTAAACTTATGCCTCTTATCAGTTCTAAAATACAGTTCTTCAGATAATCTTTAAAAGACAGGATATTAAGAAGATTAAAGAGATGTTTAATAAAATTTATCCCCAACTTTGGGAATTTTAAATCTCTCATTTTAAATACTGACAATACCTCACTATCTATGCCCTGAGATTGTGTCTCTCCAGCATCCTATCTTATCTTTTCAGGGTGCATTTCAAAAACCATAATAATTTTCCCTAGCCAAGCTTAAAACCAGGCACCTCGAAAGCTAATAAGCAACCTCCCCCTACCCTACTTTATTCCTTCTTGGCTCCTTCCCCTTGACAGCTATCACATATTCGTCGGTTAAAGTATAATTATCAAACTAATTCCAGGGATTCTTTTTCCACCTGTGTTTCTTGTATCTTAGGCTGGGACAGCCCTTGGGTCTGTGAGAGATTCAGATTTTATCTCTATTTCTATCATGGCCTGCAGTAGACTTTGGTGATTTAAGTTAGAATATTTCCAGTCAGACTTTTATAAATTTTTACTTATAACAAGCCAGACTGATGATTTTCATAAGACATGCTTCAGTGCCCAACCGTATGACTGCAAGGCACAGGACAGATTTCAGAGAAACTCCTTTAGCTTTCTAAATGATGTGACTTCATTTCTTTCTCAGGACACACCAAAAATAATCTTCCATTTTGTTTTAGTTGCTTTCTAGCAACTCTACAGTTTAATTAATTTCTCACATAGCTTTAAAATGTGACAAAGTCTAATCACTCCCAGTTGTCTGTGCTGCCTCAGGGGGTGCAGCAGGGATTAAAGGAAAATAGTCACAGGTGATGTCCTTCTCTACTGCTCTCTCTCACCTCAGCCACCCCCTACCTATATTCTGTTGATTTAGAGTAATAAGGATTTTCTCCCACAGTGTGTCGTCGTCGTCTTCTTCCTCTTCCTCTTCCTCTTCCTCTTCTTCTTCTTCTGTTTTTTGGAAGGGGAGGAGATCCTCAGCAGGAAGAAATGTTTTATGGCTAATTCTACTAGGTAAAAAGATTCAATCTCTCTCTCCTCTGAAGGCAAATGAAAAGGTGTAATCTAAATAACCACTTATTAATTTCATCATTGAGATAAGAAGATGAAAGATAAGATAATGATAATAATTTCTCCCTTTTCAAGCTACATTTGTATTTCCTTTGGTTTAAACTGTAAATTCAATCATTTTGTTTTACAAAAGGAAGGAACGCTAATATTAGGTAGCAATCAGTATCCTAAAGTTCTTAATTGGTTACAACTGGAATAAATTGAATTTAACATTTCATATGTCATGGAAATAAAAGTAAAATACTATAATTGTGTCCCAAAACCTGTAGCATCTCTATAAATGAAGAAGATGTGGTTTAATAGAATCCTACATGAAGATGAGTTAGGTTTCCTTGATTGTAATTAACAATGTGATATGTACATCTAAGAGGCTAATGTGACTTTATGCTGCCATTAATGGCAGTAGAGTGCCCAGAAGAAATAATGTGATAGTTTAACAGCTTTGGACTTCTAAGGAATTCTGCCTCATTCTGAAGACATGTTCTTTCCAACTGATTATAATGTTGAGATGACTTTTTTTCCTACTTTTATTTTGGGTTCAGAAGGTACATGTTCTGGTTTGTTACATGGCTCAATTGCGTGTTGTTGAGGTTTGGTGCATTAATGATTCCGTCACCAAGGTAGGTGAGCATAGTACCCAATAGGTAGCGTTCCAACCCACACACCCATCTCATCTTCCCCCAACTCAAGCAGTCTCCAGTGTCTCTTGTTCCCATTAAGATGACTTTAAATAAAATGATAATCAAATATTTTTTTAAAATTTAAAATATGAAAAAATGTTTATGAGACTGGATGGGATACAAAGAATATTATAGTTTATTTACTTGAAGAACAGTTTAATGAGAGGTGATATGTTTATTCTTATCTTGCTATCACGCTTTCCTCATGCCGACACGTTAATTAAGTTCAATTCATGTTTATTGAGTGTCTACCATATTCCTGGCAACAAGATGGGATTGAGAACTAGAAATAGATCCTGGTTTTGGTTGTTTTCATTTGCTGTTATATGACCCTGGGAAAGTATTTTACTTTTTTGTATTTCATGCTTCTGAGCTGCAGTATTCTTAACTGTAATATGGGCATGATAATACCTATTTCAAAAGGTGGTCAAGCATTAAATTAGGTAATATATGGAATGTAACAGAGTTCAGCTCATACAAGCTCCAGATATGTATTTCTGAGTATTGTTCATTTCATATTAGTATTCAATGTATTTAGCAGGTCCCCAGAGGAATGAACTAGGACCAAAGGGTAAAAATTGCTGACATATTTCTTTTTTGTAATGGAGATTTTTTTTCTTTATTGAGAAATGTAAGACTTGGGTACATGAAATAAACCAATTTATTGGAGGACAAATCAAAACCCACAATAGAAAAAAAGTTAACACTGGGCCACAGCAGAACCCTGAGAACATATTTGTATAATTGAAAAATTCTAGGCACTTCATAATTGACGTTTTGATACAAAATGACCTATGAAATTTGCAATTTGTAGTTCTTGGTGTTGAGGTCCATAGGACAAGCTAGGAAGTCTTCAAACCTTGAGCTGAACTCCATGAGGGGTTAATTGGCTTTTGAATCGGTTTTTCCTTGTCTAACAGGTAGCAGCAGCAACAGTGCCCACCTTCTGGGCAGCTTCTTTCTTGGCATGATGAGCCTGTAGAACTGCTACCGCTTCATCCACCTTGGAGTGGAGAGACTGGGGGAACTCTAACATGTGCAGCAGCTCAGAGTTGTCGATCTCCAGCAGTATTCCCATGATCTTCCCAGCCGGGTTTGAATGTATTGGTGGATGAGTGGGAACAAACGTTCTCCCAGCATCCGCTTCTGTTCCTGGGGGTGTGCTGCGGCCAGCGTGGAGGCAGTCAGTGGCTCCTGTCCCTGCACTTGGACCTCAGGGTGGGATGCCTGCAGAGGCTGTATGGCAGGATGAGGGCTGCGAACACTGGAGGCGTATTTGTAGAGAGAAACAGCCCCAGCCCGGGGAGCAGCAGCAAGTTCCGCACAGCTGTGGGAAGGCCTGCATACTGGCAGCTGCTGACATATTTCTATTCAAATAAGCAATAACTCTGTGTTTACCCCATTTTAAATGGTTTTAAAGCATATTTTAGTTTACAGATGCCTTGGAAATTCTGATGAAAGCTATAAGTCCCCTCTCCATATATGTTCATGCATAAATAAACACAATCACAGGCACATAATTTTGTTAAATGTTTCTGAAGATAGATTGGGTCACTAACATTCTTTCCTTAGTTCATGTCTTCAATAGGTAAAACGTTTTGTTGTTGTTGTTGTTGTTGTTGTTGTCGTTTTTGAGAGGGAGTCTCGCTCTGTCGCCCAGGCTGGAGTGCAGTGGCCGGATCTCAGCTCACTGCAAGCTCCCCCTCCCGGGTTTATGCCATTCTCCTGCCTCAGCCTCCGGAGTAGCTGGGACTATAGGCGCCCGCCACCTCGCCCGGCTAGTTTATTTTTTTATTTTTTTTATTTTTTATTTTTTAGTAGAGACGGGGTTTCACCGTGATAGCCAGGATGGTCTTGATCTCCTGACCTTGTGATCCGCCCATCTCGGCCTCCCAAAGTGCTGGGATTACAGGCTTGAGCCACCGTGCCTGGCCCTTCAATAGGTAAAACTTAAATCAAATTGGTAAAATTAGAAATTTTACAAGGAAGTGTGAGGAATGCTCTTCTGTTGGAAAAAAATAGTATTCAAGAATCATCTGTCAGGAATGCTGCTAATATTGTGCTTTCTATCTCTCTAGGTGACAATGTGATAAGGATAATAGAGAAGAGATTGAATATGTTATCTCAAGTTGTTCAGTTAGAAATTAGAGTTCATCAAGAAATATCCTAAAGACTTACTAAATATTCCCTAGATATGACATGGCACATATATAGAAAGTTAATTATTATTTATTTGCTGACATTTAGCGTTTCGTTTCCAAGCATTACTTTGGGATCAATTTTAGGGTTTGGGTTTTGTCAACAGAACAAAGTAAGTTCTGTTACATTAATTTTCTAAATCTTTATAAACCCATGATAACTTTTGCTAAGCATACAAATATTAAGCTCTCATTAAATATAATTTGAAATTTCAACTAAATATTTGAATGGATTGACAATTTTGAAAACTTTTTCCAATTAATTTTCTCCTGAGGATTCCAATATGCCTCTCTCCATACTCATTCCCCCCATATATTGCCCTTGTTAACTCCAGAGCTTGCAGGTACCTACCTAATGTTTTTATATCTCTGACCTGGAGGGAAGCAAAAATAAATAAAGAATTAGAGTAATTGTTCAAATTATTCTAACCAAACTTTCTCTTTGGTTATTGTGGTACTTAACATCTTCACCTAGTAGATCTCCTCCTCCTCTCTGATAACCTAACCTGGCCCTTGACCCCAGTTGACCCCCATATGACCCAAGTTGAAAGATTCATAATCTATAAACAGGCTTCAGGGTATTGGTCCAGGGGTAGGCATAACAATCCAAGAAGGGACAATAAGAATCACTCCTCTGGCTTTTTAACTGGAACATGTGTATGTGTTGGAGTTGGAGCTATTATGTACACATGCATGTTTAGAGGATGGTGAATATCTCTTTCTTCTATGGATATAGAGTTTCAGGAATATAGGGCAGAATATATTTACCTGTCACAAAGACAGAAAGAATAAGCCTGCCATACAGAGAAAAGCAGAGATGATAGACAGCAGAGTATCCTGCGAGTGCCAATTTCAATATGCCAGAGATGCCCTGAGGCTTACAATTCTTCCTTCAATTCTGTGAAGTACTCTAATATCTTGTGTGTGTGTGTGTATATATATATGTGTGTGTGTGTGTGTGTGTGTGTGTGTGTGTGTATTTGCTTAAGATTGAATTGAGTCCCAACCATTTGCAATTGTAATGGCCAATACAATTGCTAAGAATCCCAGGTTATTATAATACAGTTATGTGTCACTTAGCAATGGAAATATGCTCTGATAAATGTGTTATTAGGCAATTTCCTCACTGTATCAACATCATAGAGTGCTCTTACACATACCTTGATAGTATAGCCTACTACACAACTAGGCTATATGTATAGCCTACAACACATCTAGGTTATACATATAGCCTATTGTTCCTAGGCTACAAAATTGTACAGAATGTTACTGTATTGAACACTGTGGGCAATTATAACACAATGGTAAGTATTTGTGTATCTAAACATAGAAAAGGTACAGTAAAAATATGGCATGAAAGATTTTAAAAAGTGGTACTCCTATATAGGCCAGTTCCATTATAATCTTATGGGACCACCATTGTATATGCAATCCCTCATTAACCAAAATGTCATCATGTGGTGCATGACTCTGTGTGTGAGTGTGCAGATGAATGCATCTATTATGCTTTGCTTTATTAGTGATATATTTGGACTTCTTTTTTCTCATAATAGTTTTTAAAAAAGTATTATTTAGCTAAAATGTTATATAAAAAACCTGTGAGATAATAGTTAGAACTTTAGAGAAATATGTGTGATTACACTATTTCCTAATGTAAATATACAACTTGACATTTATTTTTCTTAAAATAGTATTCAAATGATTAGTATAATATAATCATGTTTATAATTTAATTTTCATTTGCTAAAACTTCAAGCTAATATTATATAAATTTAACAACACAAAGCTTAAGATTGGCTTTTTAATTTTAAAATAAAAATTATGTAAACAAAATTTATAAAGAAAATTATGTGAAGAGGAAAATGGGAAAAACTGCTTTAAATAGTTTTTTTATTATTAACTTGAAAAGTAAAATATAGTATGAAAGTTTGACTTGGTGATAGTGAATATAATTATGCTTTATATTTAGTTATTCTTTAAAATAGGAAATGATTACATTCATCTCAACTTAGGGTAATGAGCAAACATAATTTTAATATAGTGCCTTTCACATAGATGTCAAGAAGCTTGATATGATGATAATGACAATTATATTTTTAATTTGAATCTATGAGGCATAAGTTATCTCAATTAAAGCAAATTGGAAATGAAGAACTATAATCAATAGAAACATAGTAACTTAATGTCATCATTTTTTTTTTTTTTTCAATATATAGTAGCCATTTTGTCTTTCAACCTAGCAGCTCTTCCTCTCTGGCATAAAATCTCAATTTTCCTTCAGGAAAATATCCTCCATTCAAACTCAGACCACAGGGTTTAGGAAGGTCTCTGTCACAGGCTAAATCTCTGCATCTGAGATTTAGCCTGGCCAAGCAAAGCCCGGAACTGCCTTAGATACAGGGATTGGTTGAATGATGAGCATTTGGCCAACTATATTGAAGCAGAATTCTGGGGCTTGTGAGGAGCCACTAGGATGAAATGCTCTCTGTTTTGCTAGACTTGAAGTTATGATCACGTATGTAAGCCAGGAACAATTGACAAACATTTTGAAACTATAAGAAGTCTTAGAATGTAACCTGTATAGAGGAAATTGATACTGAGCAATGGAAAAAGACTCAGTCCTAAAGACTTAAGTTGAGATCCTTGAATCAAGTGGCATGTCAAGTGATTTCTGAGGAAGAAATTTCTTTTACTTATCTCACTTGGGTGCTTTTTTTTTTGTCAAAAATAGAAGACTGTGTACTTATATGCTATGCCTGGAGTTGATTTTTTTTATGTTTTATAGATGTTTATCTAATTCATAGTACTGGTTAAGTGAAGCATAATCCTATATAATTTTACTGTCAATATTCTACACTGTAAACTAAGTTGAGACTTCAGTAAATTCTCAAAGATAATCAGTATGGGTGCACAGTCATCTCGTGCATTCTCAGCACTTTATTGATATTCTTTTTTAAGGATGAAAGTATGATGCTTGCTGTTAAGAAAGTTATAGTATATTTTGGAAGAAAATAAAGATATATTAAGCAAGAGCAAGTAAAATGCTCTCTGTGTCTTACAATGCTCCCTATGTCTTATAATTAAGCGCTCTGAGTAAACACATCCTCTCTGGGTCTGTGCACCTTACCATACAAATTACATGTTTCATCCACTAGGGGGCTGAATAGCAGGCAATTCTTTGGTTAGAGTAGCATTGTAAATTTAGAATTTAGTGATTAGATAAAGGGCAAAACCTAGGGAGATTATTAGCAAGGAGAGGAAGATTATTTGCCAGCAGAGGATGAAAATACTTAGGCTTGATTTCTATGTTAATGGATGATAAGATAGGAGCTTGCAGGAGGATCAGGGGACATTTGATGAGGAGCAAATAGCAAATAGTCCCAAAGCATTTTGCACATAGCTATTCTACATTTTATAAAGATGAAATTTTGGTTTCTGATGTGTTTACATAATTTTCCCTATTTCAAATACAAGTGTAGATTATCTTTCTGAGCCTATTATAATTTTATTCAAAAATTAGAATGTGTGGAATTCGATGTGTTAGAAGAATTAGGTGTCAAGGTTCCATCTTAAATCTTATTGCAAAAATCAATAGCTGAAAATCATTGACCAAACCTTGATAAGTAGGAGTTCATCAGGTCAAGAAGCAGTCAGATTTCATCTGCTGCTTTCTCCCTTTTTTCTCTGTTTGAACCCAGCTGAACACCTTGCCCTTTCTTGAACATGCCAGATGTACTCCTGTCTTAGAGCTTTTGCACTTACTGTTTTCTTTGCTCAGGATATTCCTTCTTCAGAAATCTTCATGGCTTGTTTCTTCACCTCCTTTATCTTTATATGCAAACATCACCTAATTTACATTTTCTGTTCTATCTAAAATTGCAACCTCTTTATCCCCCTTCCTTGTGCTGTTATTTTCTTAGCACTTATTATCTAACATATTTAATGATTTACCTTTTTTGTTTGTTTTCTCCACTAGAAAATTATGTGTTCTAAACGTTTTACTATTTTGTTTACTGCCATAAACTTAGCATTTAGAACATCTCTACAATTATAAGTACTCAAATATATTTGTCAAATGCATGAAGTAATTTGTTTTATGGTTTATATAGCTGTTTATGTGCTTTTAATATTTTTATTCATTTGTCATATATAACACCCTACCACTACCACTTGTGAATTTGTCCAAATTGGTGTGCAGAAAACCTTTGAACACAAGATACAACTCCCCCATGCCCACCAGGCCCTGTTCCTAAAAAACACACGCACAAACATACAAATGCACTTTCTTTCTCCCTTCCTGTTTAGGAGAAAATATACAAGAAAAATCTTTTCTATTTTGACTTAATAACCTTGTGGATGAAAGCTATATTACATAATGTTTTTTACCTAATTTTATCTATTAGGTGAAATTCATTCATATATATTAAGCTAATATATGTAGCTTATTATGTCAAGTTCCACATCATGACAGGCACCTAATATTTATCTGAGCTTCTCTCTCTCTCTCTCTCTCTTTTTTTTTTCTTTTTTGAGACAGAGTTTCACTCTTGTCATCCAGGCTGGAGTGCAATGAGACAATCTCGGCTCACTGCAACCTCTGCCTCCTGAGTTCAAGTGATTCTCCTGCCTCAGTCTCCCAAATGAGTGGGATTACAGGCACCCACAACCATACCCAGCTAATTTTTGTATTTTTAGTAGGGACAGGGTTTCTGTCCTACTAAACCATATTGGCCATGCTGGTCTCAAACTCCGGACCTCAAGTGATCTGCCTGCCTTGGCCTACCAAAGGCTGGGATTACAGGCATGAGCCATCGCACCCAGCCTCTCTGACCTTCTCTTATTGTTACTAACTTGTTAGAAATAGATGAAAGGCCCTTGAGCTCAGGGGAGACGGAGTCTACTGAAACTTCAGGGAAGAATCACCACTGGACTGTTTAGGAGTGGTCACATTGTCACCCAGTCAGTTCTGGCTAGTGAGATGGCAGTGGGATGCTCCTCGAAATGGACTTCAGAGAAAGCCCCTTATTTAATGATTGAAGGGCCACATTCAATTGGCACAGCCCTTTTCCCTCTGCACTGCATCACTTGCACTTTGCCAATCATCCTACCTGGAATGATTGGTGGGAGTGATGGTGAAAGGTGCAGCAGTCATGAGGTGATAAATACAGTGAAAACCATTTGTCAGTACTAAGACTTACAAAGCAGAAAGTCAGAAAGACTCTCGGTCTCTGATGGCATCACTCAGACTTGAAACAGCTCTTAGGCAGCCATTTCTGGATTTCTTGTTACATGAGGGGGATAAAACTTATTTGCATAGGCCACTGCAATTTGGTTTTGTATTTCTAAATGCATTCCTAATTACTGCAGTAGTAAGTTAGTGGTTCAAATATGTTGATTAGTTTGTGTTAATTAAGAGTACTATAATACATAACTTACTTATCTGCAATACTACATTCCTTGTGAAATCCTTTATTTGATAGCGAGGAGTTATATTAAAGTAAAAATGGAATTATTAAGGAACTTCATATGTAATTTTAATTTACTGACATAGGTTAATGGCTTCATGAGGTAAAATTATATTTGAGAGGTAGGATCTTATAATAGATAATAAGGGCTAACATATATTGCTTATTACAAGTGAAATAGAGTTTTAAGTGTTTCACATTTAATTTTCCATCCAATTTTTAAGATAACTCTATTAATTTGTATCAAATCAAATGTAAATCTGTTACTAAATATGTCTCAAGCTCTCTTTGTTGTATATATATCATTTTTCCACAAAAGTTTCTCTAATTTCCACATTGTAAAAGGTTCTGTATCAATTAATGGAATGTTACATAATTAATATCACCCAAAATAGAACTGCATCAAGATAGTTTCGTTAATAGGTGAGACTGGTACAGATTAATTATCAATGCCCCATTAATATGTACTTTAAATGCAAGCACATAAGTCTTCCCATTATGATGACCAACAATTTTCAGGTTGATAAATTTCAGAACCGTTTCCTTTGCTTATTATTCAAAAAATGTAGTTTTAATCACTATCTTGAAATAAACTGTGTGATAAAAGTTCAGGACAAAAATGAAAATATTGAATACTATACTTGCATTAAAAATAATGATTAGAAGATGAGATATAATTTAGCAGCATTTTTTTAAAAAGGATGGGGTGAGACTAGTTTCTAGCCCAGCAGCTAAAAACTTGGAAGTCACTTCTCTGTTCTAACCTCAAGTAAAAAACTGAACAAACCAAAAATCAGCAACTCTTCTTAGCTCCATAAGAGTGAAGATCAGGGCACAAGCTGCTACCCTCCTGCTCAAATGGAGACACCAACAGGTAAATACAGATAATCACAATTTATGGAAGCAGAAACCATGAGTAATAACCTCTGCAAGAACCACTGTCAGAAGCATGTAAACCAGAGCAACTCCATCTTAAATAGGAGCTGGGGAAAATAAGGTTGAAACCTACTGGGCTGCATTCCCAGACAGGTAAGATGTTCTAATTCACAGAATAAGACAGAAGGTCAGCACAAAATACAGGTCATAATGACCTTGCTAATAAAACAGTTTTCAGTGGAGAAGCCAGCCAAAACCCACCAAAAGCAAAATAGCCATAAGAGTCACCTCTGGTCATCCTCACTGCTGCACTCCCCCCAGCTCCATGACAGTTTACAAATGATGTGGCCATGTCAGGAAGTTACCCTATATGGTCGAAAAATGGGAGGCACAAGTAATCCACCCCTTGTTTAGCATATCATCAAGAAATAACCATAAACATGGGCAACCAGCAGCCCTCGGGGCTGCTCTGTCTATGAAATAGCCATTCATTTATTCCTTTACTTTCTTAATAAACTTGCTTTCACTTTGCACTGTGAACTCATCCTAAATTCTCGTGTGAGATTCAAAAACCCTTTCTTAAGGTCTGGATCAGAACCCATGTCCTGTAACACCACTGCCCAGGTAGCAAACCTGAATTGTACTTGAATTGCTAGAGGCTCATTGAGGACAAATCTGAGAGATAGTACTCTAGGGGGACCCAGCCATCAGAGGCTACCACACACTTTTATAAGACTTACCTCACAGAGTTCTGCCAGGTCTTCACAGTGAATATCAGAGAAACACCTCATGCTTCTGGCAGGGTGAGGGGAAAATGAACCATTTAGAAATACCTCAGAGCATTCAGTTCTTAACAAGAAGAAACTAGTTAATCAAAGCCTAACCTTCTGGAGTTGTATCCAAGTCTAAGTGACCCTAGATAAAGGAAATAACCAACTCCATCCAACTCTAGCCATCCTGTCCCACAGAAGGGGAGGAAAGGAAACTGAGAAGCAGGTGAAGTTCACAGTCCAGACACAAAGGCTCACTAAAGACGGAAACGTAAGAAGAAGACTATAGAATGCTCCCCTCCCCCACACCTTACCACCACAATACTAAAGGCCTATTTACATCCATTTATTTTACCCAGTTATTCATGTCTGGATATCAGGAAAAAATTATAACACATAATAAAAGGTAAGAAACAAAACAAAAGGCATATTTTAAAGAAACAGCAAGCATTAGAGTCAGACTGAAATAAGGCAAGGATGTTGGAATTGTAGGACTACAAATTTAAAGCAACTGTGATTAATATGTAATGAGATTTAACAGATAAAGTAACAATCTGCAAGAACTTGGGGGCAATGTAAGCAAGGTGATGAAAATTCTAAGAAAGAATAAAAAAGAAATGTTAGAGATCAAGAACACTGTAACAGAAATGAAGAATGCCTTTGGCAGGCTTCTTAGTAGGTGAGAAATGACTGAGAATAGCTTCTCTGAGCTTGAGGATATCTCAATAGAAACTTTAAAAACTAAAAAGCAAAGCTCCCCAAAAGAGAGAGAAAGAGACAGAGACAGAGACTGAGAATACCCCAGAATATCAATGAACTGTGGGACAACAATAAAAGGTATAATATATGCATAATGGGAATACCAGGAGGAGAAGGGAGAAAGGAACAGAAGTAATATTTGAAACAATAATCACTAACAATTTATCCTATTTGATATCAGACATCAAACCACAGACGGAGGAATTTCAAAGGACACCAAGCAGGATAAATATCAGAAAAGCTACATCTAGGCATATAATTTTCAAAGTACAGAAAATTAAAGACTTTTTAAAAAATTCTGAAAGAAGCCAGAGGGGGAAAACACCTTACTTATTAGAAAAGCAAAGCTAATAATTGAATCTAATGCCTCAGAAACCATGTAACCAAGAAGACAACACAGTGAAATATTTAATGTGTTGAGAGAAAAAAACTGACTGATTTATGATTCTATATCCTATGAAATTAACTTTCAAAAGTAAAGAAGAAACATAGAGTTTCTCAGAAAAACAAAAATTGAGGTTAGTTGTTACCAGTAGAACTCCCTTGTAAGAAATATTAAAAGAAGTTCTTTAAAGAGAAGAAAAATTATATAGATCAAGACATTTGGATCTACAGGAAGGAATGGAAGAACATCTGAGAAGAAATAGGTGAAGGTAAATGTAAAAACTTTCAGTTTTCTTATTCTTAATTTGCCTAAAAGATAACAGTTTGTTGAAAATAATAATGGCAACAATGTATTTGATTATGTATGCATGTATATATAGGGAGATATATCTTTTTCTTTTAATCTTATTTTAAGTTCTGGAATACATGCGCAGGGTGTGCAGGTTTGTTACATAGGTAAATGTGTGCCATGTGGTTTGCTACACCCATCAGTCCATCACCTAGGTATTAAGCCCCACATGCATTAGCTGCTTATCCTTCTGCTCTCCCTCCCACTACCTACCCAACAGCCCCCAGTGTGTGTTGCTCCCCTGCCTGTGTTCATGTGTTCTCACTGTTCAGATCCCACATATGAATGAGAACACGCAGTGTTTGCCTTTCTGTTCCTGTGTTAGCTTATTGAAGATAAGCTTCTAGTTATAGCTATGCCCCTATAAAGAACATAATCTTGTTCCTTTTTATGTCTAAAAAGTATTCCATGGTGTACTAAGTGTTCTTTATCCAGTCTATCATTGATGGGCATTTGGGTTGATTCCATGTCTTTGCTATTGTGAATAGTGCTGAAATAAACACATGTGTACATGTATCTTTATGATAGAATAATTTCTATTTGTTGAATATATACCCAGTAATGGGAGTATATACCCAGTAATCGTCAAGCTGTCTTCCACAATGTTGAGCTAATTTACATTCCCACCACTAGTGTAAAAGCATTTCTATTTTTCCACAGCCTTGTCAGCATTTGTTATTTCTTGACCCTTTAATAATCATTGTTTTGAATGGTATGAGATGGTATCTCATTGAGTCTTGGATTTTCATTTCTCTAATGATCAGTGATACTGAGGTTTTACATGTTTCTTGGCCACATAAATCTCTTCTTTTGAGAAGTGTCTGTTCATGTTCTTTGCCCACGTTTTAATGGGTTTTTTTCTTGTAAATTTGTTTAAGTTCCTTGTGGATTCTGGATTCTAGACCTTTGTCAGATGGATAGATTGCAAAATTTTTCCTCCCATTCCATAGGTTGTCCGTTCACTCTGATGAAAGTTTATTTTGCTATACAGAAGCTCTTTAGTTTAATTAGATACCATTTGTCAATTTTTCCTTTTGTTGCTATTGCTTTTGATATTTTTGTCATTAAACTTTTTCTGTACCTATGTCCTGAATGGTATTGCCTAGATTTTCTTCAAGGGTTTTTATAGATTTGGGTTTTACATTTAAGTCTTTAATCTATCTTGAGTTAATTTTTTAAAAGGTATAAGGAAGGGGTCCAGTTTCAATTTTCTGCATATGGCTAGCCAGTTTTCCCAGCACCATTTATTAAATAGGGAATCATTTTTCCATTGCTTGCTTTTTGTCAAGTTTGTTGAAGATCAGCTAGTTGTAGATGTATGGTCTTCTTTCTGAGATCTCTATTCTGTTCCATTTGTCTATGTGTCTGTTTTGGTACCAGTACCATTCTGGTTTGGTTACTGTAGTCTTGTAGTATAGTTTGAAGTCAGATAGTGTGAGGCCTCCAGCTTTTTTTTTTTTTTTTTGCTTAGGATTGTCTTGGATATATAGGCTCTTTTTTGACTCCATAGAAAATTTAAAGTAGTTTTTTCTAATTCTGTGAAGAATGCCAAGGGTAGTTTAATAGGAATTGCACTGAATCTATAAATTACTCTGGGCAATATAGCCATTTTCATGATGTTAATTTTTCCTCACCAGGAACATGGGATGTTTTTCCATTTGTTTGTGATCTCTATTATTTCTTTGAGCAGTGGTTTGTAGTTCTCCTTCAACAGGTGACATTGCTTGTTAGCTGTATTCCTAGATATTTTATTCTCTTTGCAGAAATTGTGAATGAGAGTTCATTCATGACTTGGCTCTCTACTTGTCTATTGTTGGTGTATAGGAATGCTTGTGACTTTTGCACATTGATTTTGTATCTTGAGACTTTGCTGAAGTTGCTCATCAGCTTAAGGAGTTTTGGGGCTAAGACTATGGGATTTTCTAGGTATAGGTTCATGTCGTCTGCATACAGAGGCAATTTGACTTTTTCTCTTTCTATTTGAATGGCCTTTATTTATTTCTCTTGCCTCATTGCCCTGGCCAGAATTTCAATACTATGTTAAATAGGAGTGGGGTCAACGGGCATCCTTGTCTTATGCTGGGTTTCAAAGGGAATGATTCCAGGTTTTGCCCATTCAGTATGATATTGACTGTGGGTCTGTCATAAATAGCTCTTATTATTTTGAAATATGTTCCATCAATACCTAGTTTCTTGAGAATTTTAACATGAAGGGATGTTGAATTTAATCAAAGGCCTTTTCCACATCTATTGAGATAATAATGTGGTTTTTGACTTTAGTTCTATATGATGAAATATGTTATATTAATTTGTGCATGTTGAGCCAGCCTTGCATCCCAAGGATGAAGCCAACTTTATTGAGGTGGATAAGCTTTTTGATATGCTGCTAGATTTGGTTTGCCAGTATTTTTTGTTTGTTTGTTTTTTGTTTTTGAGATGGAGTCTTGCTCTGTTGCCCAGGCTGGAGTGCAGTGGTGCGATCTCAGCTCACTGCAAGCTCCACCTTCCAGGTTCAAGACATTCCCCTGCCTCAGCCTCCCTAGTAGCTGGGACTACAGGCACCCACCACCATGCCTAGCTAATTTTTTGTATTTTTAGTAGAGATGGGGTTTCACCGTGTTAACCAGGATGGTCTTGATCTCCTGACCTCGTGATCCACCTGCCTCGGCCTCCCAAAGTGTGGGGATTACAGGCGTGAGCCACTGTGCCCAGTCAGTTTGCCAGTATTTCATTAAGGATTTTTGCATTGATGTTCATCAGGGATATTAACCTGAAGTTTTTTGTTGTTGTATCTCTGCCAGGTTTTGGTATCATGATGATGCTGGCCTCATAAGATTTAGTTAGAGACAATTCTCTCCTTTTCAATTGTTTGGAATGGTTTCAGAAGAAATGGTACCAACTCTTCTTTGTACCTCTGGTAGAATCCATCTGGTCCCGGACTTTTTTTGGTTGGTAGGCTATTTATTACTGCCTCAATTTCAGAACTTGTTATTGGTCTATTCATGGATTCAACTTCTTGGTTTAATCTTGGGACGGTGTATGTGTCTAGGAATTTATCCATATCTTCTAAATTTTCTAGCTTACCTGCATAGAGATGTTTATAGTATTTTCTGATGGTTGTTTGTATTTCTGTGGGGTCAGTTGTGGTATTCCCTTTATCATTTTTTATTGCGTCTATTTGATTCTTCTTTATTTTCTTCTCTATTAACCTAGCTAGCAGTCTATCTTATTAATATTTGGGGAAAAAAACCAGCTCCTAGATTCATTGATGTTTTGAAAGTTTTTTTTTTTTTTTCATGTGTATCTCTATCTCCTTTAGTTCAGCTCTGATCATAATTTTTGTCTTCTGCTAGCTTTTGGATTTCTTTGCTCTTGTTTCTCTAGTTCTTTTAGTTGTAATGTTAAGGTGTTGATTTGAGATCTTGTAGCTTCCTGATGTAGCAGTTTAGTGCTTATAAATTTCTCTATTAACACTGCTTTAGCTGGAACCCAGAGATTCTGATATGTTGTCTCTTTGTTCTCCTTGGTTTCAAATAACTTCTTGATTTCTGTCTTAACTTCAATATTTACCCAGGAGTCGTTCCGGAGCAGGTTGTTCAATTTCCATGTATTTTTGAATGGGTTTCTTAATCTTGAGTTCCAGTTTTATTGTACTATGATCTGAGAGACTGGTTTTTATGATTTAAGTGCTTTTGCATGTGCTGAGAAGCGTTTTGCCTCCACTAATGTGATCAATTTTAGAGTAAGTGCCATGTTGCACTGAGAAGAATGTATATGCTGTTGTTTTGAGGTGCAGAGTTCTCTAGATATCTATCAGGTCCACTTGATCCAAAGCTGAGTTCAAGTCCTGAATACTCTTATTTTCTGTCACAATGATCTGTCTAATATTCACAGTGGAGTGTTAAAGTCTTTCACTATTATTGTGTGGGCATCTAAGTCTTTTTGTAGGTCCCTAAGAACTTGCTTTATGAATCTGAGTGCTCCTGTATTGGGTGCATATATATTTAGGATTGTTACCTGTTCTTATTGAATTGATCCCTTTACCATTATGTATTGACTTTCTTTGACTTTTTTGATGTTTGTTGGTTTAAAATCTGTTTTGTCAGAAACTAGGATTGCAACCCCTGCTTTTACCTGCTTTCCATTTACTTGGTAAATTTTCCTCCATCCCTTTATATTGAGCCTATGTGTATCTTTGAACAGGAGATTGGTCTCTTGAATACAGCACACTAATAGGTATTGACACTTTATCCAATTTGCCAGTCTGTGTCTTTTAATTGGGGCATTTAGCCTATTCACATTTAAGGTTAATATTGTTATGGGTGAATTTGATTCTGTCATCATAATGCTAGTGAGTTATTTTGCAAACTAGTTGATGCAGTTTCTTCATAGTGCCATTGGTCTCTGTATTTCAGTGTGTTTTTGCAATGGCTGGAACCAGTTTTTGTTGTTTTTTTTTTTTCCTATATTTAATGCTTCCTTCAGGAGCTCTTGCAAGGCAGGCCTGGTGGTGACGAAATCCCTCAGCTTTTGCTTGTCTGAAAAAGATTTTATTTCTCCTTCACTTACAAAGATTAGTTTGGCCAGATATGAAATTTTGAGTTGGAAATTCTTCTCTTTAAAAATGTTGAATATTGGCCCCCACCTTCTTTTGGTTTGTAGAGTTTCTGCTGAGAGATTCAATGTTAGTCTGATAGGCTTCCCTTTGTAGGCGGCCTGGCCTTTTTCTCTGGCTGCCTTTAACATTTTTTTCTTCATTTTGACCTTGAAGAATCTGATGATTATATGTCTTGGGATTTGTCTTCTTGTGGAGTATCTTACTGGGGCTCTCTGGGTTTCCTGAACTTGAATGTTGGCCTATATTGACAGGTTGGAGAAATTCTCCAGGATAATATCCTGAAGTTGTTTTCCATCTTGGTTCCATTCTCCCATCTCTTTCAGGTACTCCAATTAGTCATAGCTTTGGTCTTTTCACAGAGACCCATAGTTCTTGGATGTTTTGTTCATCCCTTTTTATTTCTTTTTTTTTCTAATCTTGTCTGCTTGCCTTATTTCAGCAAGATAGTCTTCAAGCTCTGATATTCTGTCTTCAGCTTGATTTTTTGGCTATTGATACTTGTGTTTGCATCACAAAGCTCTTGTGCTGTGTTTTTCAGCTCAGTCAGGTCACTTATGTTCCTCACTAAACTGGTTGTTGCAGTTAGCAGCTCCTGTAACCTTTTATCATGGTTTTTAGCTTCTTTTCATTGGGTTATAACATTTCCTTTACCTCAGTGAAGTTTGTTATTACCCACCTTTTGAAGCCTATTTCTATTAATTCATCCATCTCAGCCTCTGCCCAGTTCTTTGCCCTTGCTGGATAGGTGCTGCAATCATTCAGAGAAGAGATACTCTGGTCTTTTGAGTTTCCACCATTTTTTTGTTGCGTCTTATCTTCGTGAGTTTGTCTAGTTTTGATCTTTGAGGCTGCTGACATTTGGGTGGGGATTTTGTTGGGACTTTTTTGTTGATGCTATATTGTTGCTTTCTGTTTGTTGTTGTTGTTTGTTTGTTTGTTTTTCCAGTTAGGTCCCTCTTCTGTAGGGCTGTTGCAGTTTGCTGGGGGTTCACTTCAGGCCCTCTTCACCTGGGTTCCTCCTGCACCTAGATATCACCCAAGGAGGCTGGAGAACAGCAAAGTTGGGTGCTTGCTCCTTCCTCTGTGATCTCTGTCCTTGAGGGGCACTGACCTGATGCCAGTAGGAACACTCCTGTATAAGTTGTCTGGTGACCCCTGTTTGGTGGCGAGGGGGGGTGTCTCAACAACTCAGGGAGCAGGGGGCTGGGACCTGCTTAACGAAGCACTCTGACTGTCCCTTGGTGGAAGGGGTGTACTGTGCTGAGGAGAAAACTAGTGTTTGGGCTGCTCGAATTCCTCAGAGCTAGCAATGGGAAAGACTAAGTCTGGGAGATCAACCCACCTTTTCCCCTAGGGGCTCAGGCCCTGGGAGATCAGAGTTCTGTTCCTAAGTCCCTGGTTGGTATTGCTGAAGTTCCTGCAGGGAGGCCCTGCCCACTGAGGAAGGATGGGTCAGGGTCTGGCCTAAAGAAGCAGTCTGGACACCAGCTGCCACAGTTGGTGTGCTGTGCTGTGGTGAATACCTCTTGGGTCCAAGCCGTCCCCTTTTCCCAGCACCAGCGGGGAACAACGATGACCTGGAGCTGTAGTAACGGATGCTGCCATTCCCCACCAGGAGTTCAGCATTTTAGGCAACTGGCAGTGACAGTGATGGCTGCCATCTCTCCCCTGGGGAGCTCAGTTTTCTTAGACAGCAGGTAGCTGCAGTGATGGCTGCCACCCCTCTCTCAGGGAGCTCAGATGACTCAGGCAGCAGGCAACAACAGTGATGATGGCTGCCCCTCCCCCTGGGAACTTGGTAGTCTTAGGCAGACTTTCAGCTGAATGGCTGCTGAGAACCTGCACAGCTCTGTGGTTGGGACCCAAGGTCCTGGTAGTGTAGGCTCACAAGTGGGATCTCCTAATCCATGGGTTGCACAGATTTGTGGAAAAAGCATGGTTTCCAAGTCTGGGTAGCACAATCACTCACCACCTCCCTTGGTTAAGAGTGGGGGCTCCCCTTGCCCTGTGTGGCTCTCAGGTGGGCTGACATACCACCCTGCTTTTCTTTTCCTTCTGTGGGTCACATCAACCACCTCTTCAGTCCTGATGATAGAACCTGGATACCTTGGTTACCAGTGCAGGATTTGCATGCTGTTTTCATTCTTTTCAGTGAGAGCCTTTGACTACAGCTGCTTCTAGTCAGCTATCTTGGCCCTGCCCTCCCACACGTATATATTCTTATGCATGCTTATGTATAAGTGAAATGAACAACAGTAATGATACAACGGATGGAATAATTGGGATGATTTCATCATTATAAGGTACTCACACTACCCATGAAGTGACACAGTATTTTTGAAAGTGTACTTGAATTAGTTGTCAGTATTGTAAGTTTTAGGTTAACTACTCAAAAAAGTAAATAACTGTTATACTTAGAAAGAGGAGAAAATAGAATAAAACGCTAAATTAAAACCACAAAAAGCAGAAAAAGAGTGAAAGACAAATATAGAACAAAGAACAAGGGTAACAAATAGAAAATAGTAAGAAATTGGGTAGATATTAATCCACCAATATCAGTAGTAAGTCAATGGTTTAAATGGACCAGTTACAAGAGATTGTTACACTGGATCAAAAAACAAGACCCACTATATTGTCTCCAAAAATCCCACCTTAAATATACAGATGCATATAGATTAAAAGTAAATAGATGGAGAACGATATACTAACACTAATCAAGAGAACAGAAGTAGCTATACTAATTTCAGACAGAGCAAAATTCACAGAAAGGAAAGTTGTCAAGTGAAAAGAAGGGCATTGCATAATGATTAAAGAATCAATTTTCTAATAAGACCTAACAATCTTTAATGTATGCACCTAACAACAGGTTGTCAAAATACGTAAGGCACAAACTGATAGAATGATAAGGAGAAACAGATGAATCCACCATTATAGTTGGAGACATCAACCCACTTCTATTAAAAATGAACAGATCCAGCAGGCAGAAAATCAGTAAGGACATAGTTGAACAACATTATCAATCAACTGGACATAACCTGCATCTATAGACTGCTTCAATCAACAAGAACAGAATATGCATTCTTCTCGAAGTCACATGGAACCTTTACCAAGACAGACCACATTCTGGGTCATAAAACACATCTTAACAAATGTCAAAGAATAGACATCATTGTCTGCTCTCAGGCCACAATGGAATTGAACTAGAAAGATAGCTGGAAAATCCCTAAATATTTGGATATTAAACTACACACTTCTAAATAAAACACAGATGGAAGAAGAAACCTTAAGAAAAATTTTAAAATATTTTGAACTATACTAAAATTTAAAAAAAATCAAAATTTGTGGGATATAGCTAAAGCAGTGCTTAGAGGGAAATTCATACCCAAATTTATACATTAGAAAAGAAAAAAGATGTGAAATAAACCATCTAATATTCCATCCTTAGAAAACAGAAAAAAAAAAAGAGAGAAAATTAAATCCAAGTAAGTGAAAGAAAAAATAATAAAAGAGCAGAAATCAATGAATATGCAAACAGGAAATTAATGAAGAAAATTAATAAAACCAGAAGCTGGCTCATTAAAAAGATCAATAAAATTGTTAGGTCTCTGGTCAGGCCATGTAAGAAAAATAGAGAGAGAGAAAACAAATATTGCCAATGTTAGAATGAAAGGGAAGATATCACTATAGTTCCTATGGACATTAAATGGATAATAAAGCAACACTATGAATATCTCTACGCTCACAAATTTAATAACCTAGATGAAATGGGCCAATTCTCTGAAAGACATAATCTGCCAAAAGTCACATGAGAACAAATAGACAATATGAATAGGCCTGTACCGATTAAATTAATACAATCAGTAATTAATAATGTCCCCAAACAGAAAGTATAAGACCCTGTACTGTCTTTGTTCACACATGGCATAATCATTTATGTAGAAAATCTGAACTAACTTACAAAAAACTCCTGGAACTAATAATCAATTATAGCAAGGTTGTAGAAAATAAGAGCAAAATACAAAGTTCATCACTTTCCTATATGCCAGAAATGAACAAGTGACATTTGATATTAAACACACAGCACCATTTACATTAGAATCTCCCAAATTAAATATTCAGGCATAAATCTAACAAAAACATACAAGATCTATGTAAGGAAAACTACAAACATCTGATAAAAGCAACCAAAGAATAACTAAATAAATGTAGATATATTCCATGCTTATTGATAGAAGAACAATATTATCAAGATATCAGTTCTTTCCAAGTTGATCTACAGATTCAATGTAATCCCAATCAAAATCCCAGCCAGTGGGGTGGATCCATGATGGCTGATTAGACGCAATGATGGTCTGCGGCATGCATGGAGAGGAATGAAAAGGAGCAAATGAATTCAGCACCTTCAAATGAGATATCCAGGTTCTTGCACTGGGACTGACTGGAAGAACATCTGAACCCACAGAGAACTAAGAACAGTGGGCAGGACCAAAGGAACCCCCACCCCCAGCCAAGGGAAGCGGTGAGTGATTGTGTGAGTCTGCTGGGAAACCAAGCTTCTCCCACAGATCTTTGCAACTCACAGAACAGGAAATCCCCTAGTGAGCCCACACCACCAGGGTCTTGGGTCTGATACACAGAGCTGTGTGGAGTCTCGGCAGAGCAGCTGCTCACGCACTCACAGAGATCCAATAGTTTTACATAATCCAGCCCTGCCATCCTTGGCAAAGTGGGAAATCCATCTGTACACATCCCCAGGAAGGGGGCTGAATCCAGGGAGCCAGGTAACTTTGTTCTTTGGGCCCCATTTCCATGGTACCTCACAAGTTAAGACCCACTGGCTTGGATTCCAGCCAGCCGATGGCAGTGGGTTGGAGTCTGCCTGAGACAGGTCCAAGTTCCCTGGAGGAGGGGTGGCCACCATCTCTGTAGTTTGGTAGACTCAACCACTCTAGTCTGCTAATTGTGGAGAACACAGATGGCTCAGATGAAAAAGGATCCCCCACAATGCAGCACAGCTGCCTTGCCAGATTGTGACCAGACTGTCTCTTTAAGTGAGACCCTGATTCATCCCTCCTCACTGGGTGAGACCTCCCTGTGGGGCTTTGGCCACTCCAGCAAGGGTTCTACTGACAAAGCGATCTCTCCCTGAGACGGAGCTCCTGGGGAGAGGGGTGGCTGCCATCACTGCAGTTCAGTTGACTGAGTCACTCCAGCCTGCCAGGTTTGGAGAATAGAGGTGGCCTAGATGAGGAAGGGACCCTCCCACCCCTAACACAACACACCTGCTCTATCAAAAAACAGCCAGACTGCTTCTTTGGTTGGGTCCCTGGTTCCATTACTCCTGACTGTGTGAGACCACCCAATGTGGGTCTCCAGTCCACTTCCTACAGGTAGGGCAGGCTGGCAACGGGTCACTACTCACCTGGGACCAAGTTTCTAGAGGAAGAAGCTGACTGCCATCTTTGCTGTCTCACATCCTTTGCTGGAGATACCTCCAGGTATGGGAGAAACCAAGTCGACTGAGGTCTGGAGTGAACCCCCAGCAAATTGAAGCAGCTCTAAGGTAGAGTGGCCTGCCTGTTAAAAAACAAAAACAAAAACAAAAACAACAACAACGAACAAACAGAAAACAACAACATCATCAACAAAAAGCTTCCACAAAAACCCCAAAGGTCAGCAATCACAAAGATACAACGTAGATAAGCCCACAAAGATGAGAAAGAATCGATGTAAAAACACTGAAAACTCAAAAAGCTAGAATACCTTCTCTCCCTCAAATGACTGTAACACTTCTCCAGCAAAGGCACAAAACTGGACTGAGGCTGAGATGGTTGCCTTGACAGAAGTAGGCTTCAGAAGGTGGGTAATAACGAACTCCGTGGAACTAAAGGAGAATGTTGTAACTCAACGCAAAATCCTAGACAGTCATTTTGTGGATATAAATAAACTTTCTAAAGTTTAAATGAAGAGGCAAAGCCCAGAATAGCCAACACAATATTGGAGAAGAATAAAGTTGAAGGACTAACACTACCTGACATCAAGACTCACTATAAAGCCACTGTAAACCGAACAGTGCGGTATTGGCAAAAGGACGGACAAACAGATCAAGGGAACAGAATAAAGAGTACAGAAATAGACCTACATAAATACAATCAACTGATCTTTGATAATGGGAGCAAGGGAGGCAATGGAATACTAGGGAGAAAATTCTTTTCAACAAATGGTGCTGAAACAACTGAACACCCACATTGCAAAAACAGCAACAACAACAACAACAACAAAATGAAACTAGACACAGACCTTAAATCTTTCACAAAAAGTAACGGAAATTGGATCACAGATCTAAATGTAAAAAACAAAAACATATAAAACTCCTGGAAGATAAGAGAAAATCTAGATGATTAAGGGTTTGGCAATGCCTTTTTAGATGCCCACCCAAAGGCACAATCCAAGAAAGAAAGAATTGACAAACTGGACTTCATTAGAATTAAAATATTCTGCCTCACAAAAAACACTGTCAGGAGAATAAGAAGAAAAGCCACACACTGGAAGAAAATATTTGCAAGGGACATATCTGATGAAAGATTGTTATCCAAAATATACAAAGAACTTTTAAAACAATAAGAAAACTAACAACCAGTTTATAAATTGACCAAAACTCTAGACTAACACTTCACCCAAGAATATACACAGATGTAAAATTCTCATCAACAGGGAAGTAAATAGCAATGAGATACTACACACATATTAGAATGGCCAAAATCTAGAGCACTGATACCACCAAATACTGGAGAGGATGTAACACAAAGCCTCATTTAAAGCTGGTGGGAATGCAAAAATACAGCCACTTCAAAAGACAGCTTGATGACTTTCTATAAAACCAAATATACTCTCATCATACAATCCAGCAATCATACTCCTTAGTATTTACTCAAAGGAGTTAAAAACATGTCCAAACAAAACCTGCACAATGATGTTTATAAGCAGCTTTACCAGTACTTGCCAAAAGTTGGAAGCAACCGAGATGTCCTTCAGTAGGTAAATTGGAACATCTAGACAATGGAATATTACTCAGCTTTAGAAAAATCGAGCTTTGAAGTCATGAAAACACATGGGGGAGACTTAAGTGCATATTCCTAAGAGAAAGAAGCCAGCTGAAAGGACTACATTCAGTAGGATTCTAACTATATGACATTGAAAAGAGTCAAAACTATCGAGCTAGTAATCAGTGGTTGCCAGGGTTTAAGGGATAGGGATGAATATTTGGAGTACACAATTTCAGTGCACTGAAACTACTGCACCACGCCAAAAGTGAACCCTAATGTAAAAACTATTGAGTAATGATGTGTCAATACAGTTTCATCAATTGTGACAAATTTACTACTAAAGAGTCCGGGATAGTGAGTGATGTTGATAACTAGGGAGGCTATGCATGTGTTGGTGTGTCCGGAATTGGTGGGTTCTTGGTCCCGCTGACTTCAATAATGAAGCCACTGACCCTCCCAGTGAGTGTTACAGTTCTTAAAGATGGCATGTCCAGAGTTTGTTCCTTCAAATGTTGAGATACGTCTTGAGCTTCTTCCTTCTGGTGGGTTCATGGTCTTGCTGCCAGGAGTGAAGCTGCAGACCTTCAGGGTGAGTGTTAACAGCCCATAAAGGCAACATGGTCCCAAAGAGTGAGCAGCAGCAACATTTATTAACAGCAGCAAAAGATTCAAGCCTCCACAGCATGGAAGCAGACCACAGCTCACTGCCCTGGCTAGCTCCTGCGGTCTGCTTTTATTCCCTTATCTGGCCCCACCCACATCCTGCTGATTGGTCCAGTTTACAGAGAGCAGACTGGTCTATTTTACAGAAAACTGATTGGTCTATTTTACAGAGAGATTATTGGTCCATTTTACAGAGAGCTGATTGGACTGTTTTGACAGGGTGCTGATTGGTGCGTTTACAATCCCTGAGCTAGGCACAGAGTGCTGATTGGTGCATTTACAATCCTCTAGCTAGACATAGAAGTTCTCCAAGTCCCCACTAGATTCCCTAGACACAGAACACTGATTGATGAGATTACAAACCTTGAGCCAGACACAGAGTGCTGATTGGTGTATTTACAATCCCTTAGCTAGAGGTAAAAGTTCTCCAAGTCCCCACTAGACTCAGGAGCCTAGCTGACTTCACCTAGTGGATCCCGTGCCACAGCCCTGCAGAGCTGCCTGCCAGTCACCTGCCCTGCACCACACTCCTAATCCCCTGGGCGGTTGATGGAACTGGGCACCAGTGGAGCAGGGCAGTGCCAGGGAAGCTTGGATCACGTGGAAGCCCCCATTGATGGGGGAGGTTCAGGCTTGGCGGGCTGCAGGTCCTGAGCCCTGCAGGAGGCAGCTAAGGCCCTGCAAGAACTGCAGCCCAGCGCCTGCCAGCGGCACTGCTGGGGAACCCTGCGCACCCTTTGCAGCTGCTGGCCCCGGTGCTAAGCCCCTCACTTCCTGGGGCCCAGTGACGCTGGCTGGCACTGGCAGTGCGGGGCCGCGGAGCCCATGCCCACTGGGAACTTGCACTGGCCAGCGAGAGCCAGGCACAGCCCGGGTTCTGCCCGTGCCTCTCCTTCCACACCTCCCGGCAAACAGAGGGAGCCAGCTCCCTTGGCTAGCCCAGAGAGGGGCTCCCACAGTGCAGTGGCAGGCTGAAGGGCTCCTCAAGTGCCACTAAAGTGGACGCAGAGGCTGAGGAGGCACCAGAGTGAGGGCTGCTGGCACATTGTCACCTCTCATTGGGGCAAGGGGTATATGGAAAATCCCTGGACTTTCAATTTTGCTGTAAACATAAACTTGCTGTAAATAAAGGGTCTATTTTTACAAAAAGTCCAGAGAACAAGAATAGCCTGGGAAGGAGTTTGAGGGGAACTTCTGTGATGCCAGTAATGTTCTCCTTTTGAACTGTGTTAGTTTATTCTGTGTACATCTATTAAAATGTATACTCATGAAAAACAACAGTAAAAATTCATTTCAACCCTTAGGAATTCATTGTATTTTTGGCCATGTCTGACTTCTGTTGACATTATCAATTATGTACATTCAGGCAAAATAAATGCCCTTAATTTGGTCTGGTGTGGGAAATTATGTGTTGATTAGCATTGAGTAACAGCATTTAATGGAACTTAAGAATATATACTATATATTTCATTTCAAAAATTTAACATGAACGTTTTTATTTTAATTTTAATAAGCAACACAGGTTTTTTCTTACATATTATAGAAATATATATGCATGTACTTTCTAAGAAACAGCACAGACCTGCAATAAAAATTAGTGATAAGAAATAACTAAAATACAGTAGGAACAGAGTACAGAGGAACATGGACAGGGTTAAACTGCATAATTCAGACAAAAGAGATATTCTGATTTTATTGCATCCTTCCCACCAAACTTTCAGTCCAAAAAGAATAAATAAAGCTTAGCAGATAGAAGCACTTATGATCAAGGTAAATGTTGAAAAATAAGTAGCACCTTTGGTCATTAGAATGATTGTTGACATTTCCAGGAAGCTAAAATAGAGCATTTCTGATTTTGAAAAGAAAATAAAACTAATTAATTTGTACCATAAAGTTTAGCTGTTGCATATTTCAATATTTGCATAGAATGTTTGACTGACAATGTAAAAAGGATTCAAAACAGAGTTTCAATTTTAAATAAAGAAAATGCTATAGGTGTTTTGTTTTCTATGTCTTACTTTTAAAATTAGCCAGAGAATTACTTTAATATACATTCAGCCTGCATCATAGAATACTGTAGTAGCATTTTAATAATTGGTATCTATCAATTCAATTCAATAAAGGAATACTCTATGCCTGGCACTTTGCTAGATATTAAAGTTGTCATTATAACTAAAATAACATCCTTGTCCACAAGGAGCTCACAGTCTAGTAAGAAAGAGATGAATTTGAAAATATATTTGAGGCAGGGCGCAGTGGCTCACGCCTGTAATCCCAGCACTGTGGGAGGCCAAGGCGGGAGGATCACGAGGTCAGGAGATCGAGACCACCCTGGCTAATATGGTGAAACCCTGTCTCTATTAAAAATACAAAAAAATTAGCTGGGCATGGTGGTGGGCACCTGTAGTCCCAGCTACTCAGGAGGCTGAGGCAGGAGAATGGCATGAACCCAGGAGGCAGAGCTTGCAGTGAGTGGAGATCACACCACGGCACGCCAGCCTGGGCGACACAGCAGGACTCAGTCTAAAAAAAAAAAAAAAAAAAAGAAAATACATTTGAAACTGTAGGCAAAATATGTACCCCCACAGAGAATTTCAACATTTGGTTTCAAATTTGTTATGCAGTGAAAACTACAAACTACAACAGAGATTTTTCTAAAACATTATGTTCATGAAACACTGTAGTATACCTGAAAGGCAAGAACTTAAATAAATGTGCCGAAAAACAAAGTAGGATGAATTGAACAAAATATACTTTAAAAATGATCAACGACATAATATATTCCTGATTTAAATAAATCTAAGTTATTTTATTTAGTTTAAACAAAATACGTATCCATATGAAAATGCCAGTTCTTTCATTTTTGGTTAATTCCTTTATACATATTATTTGCTAAGTTCAGAACTGCTATATATACAAAAATTTCAAAAATAAATAAGTATCCCAAGATCGCATAACAATCACTTTAAGTACATTCATGTGTAAGAAGGCAAAAAAAGAAGGTTCTATCTTATATTTTAAAACTTTGACAGGTATTTAAATGTATTATTTTATACTTCATTAATTTTCTTTAAAAATGAAATAACACAGCCATGATTTAGGTCATGTAAAAACAACTGTTTGGATCATCTTAGGTGTCAAGCAAAACTATCCTCTTTAATTCACTATCATAGTAACCATAGTTGATAGATCATGTGGCAATATGATCATTTGTTCAGTGGTCATCAAGATATCTATAGAATAAACAAGACAACTACATTTTATTTTTTTCACTTAAAAATCACAAAAATACAGCCTAAAATATAATTTATACTTTAAAAATAATTCTAAAGATTAACCCCTAAATCTAATCCGTTAAAAAATTCTTGCAAAAGTTAGCTGGATATGTCTGTTGCCAAGGAATGTCTTACTTATTAGCAACAAGTTACTATGTATAACTTTTATTCCAACAATCTTATTTTAAATATTTGTTTCAATACTGAGATGAGAAAAACATATTTGTTCAAAGAATATAAGTAGTAAGGAAAATGATTTCAAAAATCTATCAAAAAAGAATTATTCGTTCTAGGAAATAATTAACATACTGGTTTAAAATATCTGGGAGAACTTTTAAATAAAAACTTCAAATTTAGTCAGTTTTAGCAAACACTTGAAAAGACCCTGCTCTTTCTTCTGCAATATAGGGAATCACTATATCTGGCTTATATTTGATTAAGTTACAATCTCATTTTTGTTGTCACTACAAAGAAGGATCCTTCTACTAGTAAATGCACTCACTGTAACCACTGAGGCCTGCCTCCTGTCAGAATGACAGTGCTATTTCAGCATACGGGTGTCCGTTTGGCCGAATCTAACCAAACATATCATTTACTACAGATGTTTGTAGGGCCCACCCAATTCATAAAAGATTTTACTGTGATGCATGAGTTTACCCAAATTTTTATTAGTGTGTTTTTAGGGTAAATATCTTGATGAACTAGGCAAACAAATACTGAATGCAGATTACTCTTTTTACAGTTTTAGCAGGAAAACTAATAGCAACCCCTTCGCCATGGATCTTTAATTTAGGTGCGATTTTTGTTTGTTCTCTGCAAGGGAATAAAGAAGAAAATCTAGAAAGACTACATCTATCTAGATAAGATGTAGAGGTAGATGGACTCTCTAACATAAAAGAAGCTCTAGTTACACTATTGCCAGACAGCTGTTGTGGATTTTAGTGTCATTAGGTGAAAAAGAAAATTCACAAAATAAGAAATTTGAGATAGACCTTATTCTAATAATTTCATTACCACATCTTCAGGTTCTTAGATCAAGAAATACTGTAGAAGTGTTCTCCTCAAGACTATGCTACAGCAATAATTGCTTGCATACAATTAAAGAATTTAACAAACTTGTACTGTGTGTTCTGCGCTATGGTGTTCTACTTTAGAAAACAAATGAGCACTGCTTCTAAAATAAAAATGAACATAAATTAAAAAAGGAATGAATGAGATATTGATATGTTTTCTATTAATACAATATTGGTATGTTTAAATGATTTTGATATTGCTATAACAACATATATTGTGCAAAATAATTAATCTCACTAAATATTATTTCTGATTTGCCAAGAATTATCTGCCATCAGGAAATAGTCTTCAAAGTAAGTTTGCAAACATGATTTTGCAAACCATGATTGGAAAAATATATTCATTTGGGATATAAACTATCAAGTAGGGTTTTTATATGTATTTCTAGGAAAATATTTTATTCACTCTATAAAGGTCATCATTATGACCTTATGGCTTCTGTAGTTCAACAGAGAAAAAAGTATGTTAGAAGTTAAGAGACCTGAATTCTATCCCCAACCCTGCATTTACTCAGAGTATTGGTATAGGTTTAGGCAAAATCCTTAATCCAGTCTAGTTTTACACGGTAAAAATGTGGATGCCTAACAAAACTGAGGGTTGAGAGGATGAAATGAATTCATTAAATATATCTTCTGAAACATAAATATATCAAAACAAATAAAAATACAATTAGATCTAATGCTTAGAAATAAATATTTTAATTCACATGTGCTATTTCTCTAAATCTAGAAATATTAATGCTTTAGTTAGATGTAGAAAGTTGATGGTAGAAAAATAAAATCCATTGTACCACTGAAAATCTTGTCAGAAATACATACTTTTGAGATTCAGAGGATGAGAAAAAAATGTGTACTCTAACGAGCAAGCTATATAAACTGAATCTAACTCAAAAAACTTATTTTAGATGCATATAAAAACTGAAAAAACAGAATTAAAATCTTAGTCAAAAGAATGTTTTAAAATTTCCATCCTAAATTTATGTGAGATAAAAAGCCATTCTTTTGTTTTTCTGAATAGAGGTTTTTATCAACTTATTCTATTTTAATAAAATGTTCAGTATCAGTGTTTTCACACAGAGATTCTCTAGCTTATTTTGCCACATTTAAATTAAAAACAAAGAAACAAAAAATCCTGTTTGATCATGTGAAAAATATTTGCTAAAATGTGAAAACATTTATGATCATTAAGTAATTGCCTACTGATATATCCCTGAATATTGCTCACCTTATTAACAAGTATATACAAAGACTGAAAAACATGTAGATCATGCAAACAAGTTTAAGTGTAAATAAATACACCAAAGAAAAAAAATTCATACTAAACATGTCCATAGTTAAATAAAAATGCTAAAGAAGTTTTACCTAGATATTATAAAAACATAGAAAGTAAAACATTTAAAAAATAATTATATAAAGAAAAGGGGGGGAGATGATGTGGAAGCAGGAGATTGGGATGGAAGATGTAATTTGATCTAAATTCCCATATTCTCCTGTAATACCAAAAATTCATTTTGCAATATTAATTTTGCTTTTAAGGTGGAGACTTTCAAAATGACCATTCTCAATACTACAGCAATTCTTTCATGATTTGGACATAAATGAATTAAAGTGAAGAAAAAGCAGTGGAGAAGACTAAAATAAACCAGATTGTAGCACCTTGTAAAGAGCTAAAATCTCCAGTGTACAAACAACTGATAGGAAAGAGAAAATCAGAATCATAATAAAATGACATAAGCTCAGAAAATGACTCATTTTTAATTGTATTAACAAAGATAATTTATAATTTTGATTATACAAGCATTATAATTACTGATAATTGGGTCTCTCAGCTTTTAAGTGCCTTCTCAAACTGAGCTCTGCATATGGTTGTGCAGAAATCAAAATTTTAAAGAGAGATGAGTCAAGTCAAGTTTGTTATATTAGTCTTATATTCTCAATACTTTAGATGCGGATTGGTGCTCTGAATGGTTGTGGTTAGAAATCTTGTTGGTATGATGTATCAGTGATGTCACTGCATTGATGGAGACTACAGAATAATACGTAATGGTGCAACGTGGTGATGGTAAGCTTTGTTACTGAATGTTGTCAGGCACTTTAAGAAAATTAAAAACATTCATGATAGTGCCAGTTTTTCAAGACTCTAAAATCATGTTCAATTATATGTGTATGTAATTATAAACATGTGCATCATGATTAACTTTGAAAAGAATGCAGCGCCTTGCAAGTACACTATTTGAATGGAGGTAAGGAGAACTACAGTCTAAAGACTGCAAAAGTCTAGATGGAGAAGACAAAAGCAATGACACTTGTTTTCTCTATAGAACAAATAAACAAAGAGGCGAATGACAACAAAGATGTTCAGGGAAACTTGCAAAATAATCTAGAGTGTAGGGTAAGTTGTATTAAATGATGAAAATTAATATGTAACTGTATGGGTAAACCAAATCATTTGTATCTTACAGTCTTTTTTTTTTTGGTAGCTAGGGATATTATAAATGGGATAATCACTAAAATTCTAAATATAATGTTTTCTAGTAAGTACATTTTCCTTTTTTCTTTTTTTTTTTTTAATAGAGACAAGAGTCTCACTCTGTTGCCTAGGCTGGAGTGCAAGTGGGACCATTATAGCTCACTGAAGCCTCAACCTCCCGGGCTCAAATGACCCTTTCGCCTCAGCCTCCCAAGTAGCTGGGACTATAGGTGCACACCACCACATCCAGCTAATTATTGTACTTTTGGAATCACGATATGTAGCAACCAATCTGGGAATTATTTATTCATAAAAGATAACATTTTCCTGATAACTCCAACCTCAGAAAAAAATGTATTATGCCTGACTCAAATATGTTATTATTTTCATGAGAAAAGAGTCATATTAAAGCAAGTATGTCTATACATAATAATTATCATTATTTGAGATAATTTGCATTGGGGAGAAAAGCAGGTAATTAGAAATTACATATTCAAGGCTGGGTGTGGTGGCTCACACCTGTAATCCCAGCACTTTGGGAGGCAGAGGCAAGCGAATCACCTGAGGTCGGAGTTCGAGACCAGCCTGACCAACAAGGAGAAACCCCCTCTCTACTAAAAACAAAAACAAAAACAAAAAAAAAACACCCACAAAATTAGCCAGGCATGGTGGCACATGCCTGCAATTCCAGCTACTCAGGAGGCTGAGGCAGGAGAATTGCTTGAACCCAGGAGGCAGAGGTTGTGGTGAGCTGAGATCGTGCCACTGCACTCCAGCCTGGGTGACAAGAACGAGACTCCATGTCAGAAAAAAAGACAAAAAAAAAAAAAAAAAGGAAAAGGAAATTGCATATTCAGGTTCTAGCAAATGCAGTTCTCTAATAAACAGTAAATAAATCATAATACAAGTTACAGTTAAACCTAATTGTTTTACTATATAGGATTTTACTATATAGGATGTACCTTTTTTGTACCTATATTTTATCTTCCTTTGCTTCTCTGGCCTCTATCGGTAGGCAGCATGGTAGTGGACACCCTAGGGAATCTTTCTGGTTTTAGGTAAACCTGAGTTTTAAATTTGGTTCATATCACCTTTTAACTTCGGGCAGTTTGCTGAGCTTCTTTGTTTTATGTTTTCATTCATCTGTCATGTCAAGCTGGTAATAATTCTGCCATGGTTTTGGTTTGAATATTGAAAGCCATTACATAAGCAAAATGCATAACTCGTAAATATTAGTTCCCTTTCCACTATGTATCCAATCTCCCTATTAAGCCTAAAAATAATAATTTTTTATTTTGTTTTATTAAGTCCTCAACATTCTACTTATAAAAGGGAATTTTTAAAGGTGTTTTAGATGAAAAATAAGTTTCAACTAACTGATGAAGAATATCTCTTCATATTTATGTCATCTACATAAAAACTTACATTTATATAGGATATCGTTTAGTCTTTTCTATATTCTTGACTGTCATGTTGTACAGCCAGAAAAAAATGAGTAAAAATTATCTAGATTTTTTAAAGTGCACATTCCAACATAACAAATCTAATTATTTTACCTATTTCTTAGTATTAGGCTAAGGCCAAGAAGTCCATGAGCTAAGGTGTTGAAACTTGGTACTAAAAAAGTGATATTTATGAGTCACGTAGATTTATACTGAGAAAACACCATGTCTTCCAATGTGAAATACACTAAAACCTGATCTGTTGTCTCCTAAGGTACGCTAGGTGAACGTAACAAATGATGAGGAAAGGAGGTGCGGACAGGTCAGGAGAAGTGCAAACCCAATGTTCTATTCACAAATTAGTGATGGCCTATTTAAGGTTAAGTAGTGAAAAATATGGGGGGCTGCATTAACATGAATGAAAAAATTCTTAAAGTAGCCATGAATTATTTTGATACCTTGATTAATGACACCCTTCCTTCTGTACAATTTCATAATGGGGGAATACAGATTAGTGGAGATTGTAGTGGTATACACTGACTTTGCTTCATGTTATCTCAAATGTTTAAAACCTATTGTTCCCCAGAGGAAGAAATATGTTCAGCACTAATTGTTGCAGAGGCGGAAGCCAAATATATCTCCTCCTCCATTTATGTGACTATATAATAATGAAAATCCTAAGTTGATACTCTTTTCTCCATCTTGAAAAGATTCTGCTAAAGCAGCAAATCTTCAAACAAGTTCAAGAGGGTGGGGAGAGTGAACAAGTAGAATAATTTACATTACCCTGGAACAATTCTGAATCCTGTAGGTATGTATGTCACTGTTTCATGTGTGTTCTGGTTTAACGGTCAGTATTTATGCATGGCAGTTAACGTGTGCATATTTGTAACTCTGTGCAGTGCTACTGCCAGGTGTGACTGTACAAATCACGTGCGTTGAATGTGCAATTTTTACTTTCTTTTCTAACTATTTAATACAATCAGCATTAGAAATAACGAATGAAGGCCGGGCGTGGTGGCTCAAGCCTGTAATCCCAGCACTCTGGCAGGCCGAGACGGGCGGATCACGAGGTCAGGAGATCGAGACCAGCCAGACAAATGTGAATTGGTTTTGACGTGATGAGAAACTGATCAGTAAGTAAATAAACCTCCCTGGAGAAGGCCACTGAAATGCACCCAGCAGGACGTCTCTACTACAAGGTAATAAAAAATATATAATATAGCCTTTGTCCTAAAACCTCATGATTATTACTTTGCCATTTATTTCCCCCTGGAACATGATATTCATATTAGTTTAATGTACCTTTTCAGAGAATTCAAGACACTTTTTGGGAAATAGAATTTTTTTTTTTTTTTTGGAAATTTATGATGGGAGAGGTACTACACAATTTAAGGGTTACACTTCTTGACAAATCCGAGTTGAATAAAAAAGAACTAAAAATATAAACATAGCTAATTCAAGAATCAAGATTGGGTGAAACTAAATTAAAAACAGCCGTAAAGTCCCACATTTTTTCCTAATTTATTTACCTATGATATTGGCACATCTTGTTTTACTTAACATTTGAAAAATACAAATATCTCTTCATATGCAAAAGAGCAAATGTTAAATGAAAAACTCAATTTCATATAGCTTCCTAAATATGAGCCACATGCTTAAGCAGTGAATTAGCCTTATGAATCAAATCTTTAATGTTAACTATTACAAAAGTCTGGTATCCAGGTGCAATCTTACCAGAAAAAAAATAGCACCTGCCTTTATTACAATAAAAAAAAGAATGCCTAATTTGCTTTGACATCTTAGGAGTGACATGACACTGCTTTAATAGTCAAGCACTAAATACTTTTTAAATTAATCATAATGTTAAACTTCAGATTTATAGATGCAAATATATTTATAACTTTAGTCATACTGTACAATTTCTTTCTTGTTTAAAAGTACTTTCTCACTCAAAATGGTATTTATAGTTTAAAAAGAATATGCCTCTGTATTCAGGAGTGATTCAGGTTCCCAGATGTTTTCTCATAGTTATGAAAATGGGAAAGTGCTGAATTAACCTGGGCTGCAATATTTCAAGCTTTTTGCTATCAGGTTATAAACTATACCTACAATTGCAAGTCATACAGTGCCTCTATTTCTAGAAGGCTTTTTACGTTTCCTGGCTTAGTTATGTCCAAAGGCAGCAGGAAGTTTCATCAGTAGAGGGCAGAATTTTCAAGTACTGCCATTCTTATCCTAGGAGACATTTCCAGTGGTTGAGCACAAGGCCTGTTTGTGGTTTGCTTTTACTCTTGCATTTTTGTGGAAGGGAGGGAGCTGAGACAGCTTAGAGAGTTCATTAAAACCACCTCTCTTAGTTGTAGTCAGATGAAGTATTCATAACACTAACCTTCAATTACCACTATGTGTTGGGAAAAATTAGAATTCGGTCTACTTACAATCCTGCCAACTAGGATTTTACTTTGGTATTTCAGCATAACAGCGAATCTGGATTGAAGCCTGATTAAAATAAAATCCTTGATTATTACTCTCTGGATTACGAACTAAAATCCTTGTAAAATCAATGGATGTGGCTCATTGTTAAGAGTCATGCAGACTTTTACATGTTAGGTAAGAATTCTAAAAATTATTTGAGGGTTTTATTGTCTAGCACCAGGTACTAATGCCCCCGACTCAAAAAAAATCATGCTCATGGATTAATCAAGTCTAACAGTGCTCAGATTTAATGGTTTAACATTGATTTTCTTTTCTTTGTCAAATTTACATATGCAAATATTTTTATAGCAGTCAGATATATTTTTGAATAAGGATCACCCTCATTTTTACCCATGTGCTTATCTTTAAAACTAACATTGTAAAGTAGCACACAGACATATGTTTCTTTTGTCTTCATGGATTTTTTTTTACCTTAAAAATAAATTATCACTTCTTTTTGTTTTTTATTCTCCAGACACTCTGCGTACATGTGGGTAAGCATGTGGGAGTATGTGTGTTTGTGTGTAAGAGGAGATAATTGTCTCTCAACTCTATCTCATACATTGATATCAAGCAAAAAAATGAAATGTATTAAGGATCACTTTATAGGATTAGGCATCCTCCTCCTAACTACTTAAACCAGGGGTTTGAAATTCAGAACTTTCCACATAACCAAGACCGAAAGTCACTGGGAGACTTTAAAATTAGTATTTTCACCACCACATCCAGAGTCAGGTATGGAAATAAACCTGTAGCATGGATTCTTTCTATGCATAATATCAAAATTTACCCAAATAAGTTTTAAAACTAATTTAAAATTTGCCATTGAGGAAAATATCATCTCCATCCTTAATTGTGACTCCTCATTTCAGCTAGAAACTTTTCCAATACTTTAAAAAAACAAAATGAAAAACAAACTGCTAGGGAAAGCAATAAACACTGAAATTAGAGATGTGATTCTCGTTAAATATTAGTTTCTCTTTCTGAGGTTACACTCAGTGCATTTGAAACTTTGACATTAACATCTTCCGAATGTTTAGATTTGCTCAAGCGTTCCGATTCTCTGGTCGTCTCTCTTGCACCTTGCTCCTTCCTTTCCTTTGCAAGCAATCTATAGTTGATAGCATTGCCAATGAGCAGCCACACACTTGCTGCTACCACAATAGCCCCACAGGCCACGTACATGTATTTATAATCTCCAGTTATATCCACCAATTTACCTAGAAGACAAAGAGCATCTTTTTAAGTTGGCATCATAAAACAGTCATATAATGATAAAAATTTCAAATAAATGATTCTTCAAAGTATATTCCTCTTATTTAAATTAATATCAAATAAGACTTTAAAAATTAAAAAATCTAGATTATGACTTCTATATATGCTTAGCAAAGGTATGCAGAGACACTCACAGTATTATATTACCAGTACATTAAATGTACTAAAAATTATTTCTCCCACTAAGATATACAAACAAGACAAGTTAGGTATATATTTTGTGTGTGTGTACATTAATACATACATGAGTGAGGTATATTTTTATATCTATACATGTAAATACAGATATCTCTATTTACAGTACACATGTTAGGATTGCTTCACCCTTTCCATGCTTCCTTTTCTCTTCAATAGAGAAAAACTACTTTCTTTAGGAGAAACCCAAAGACTTTTACATGGTTCCTAACAGTGTCTAATATTTACTAAGTGCTTTCTCTATGCCCCATACTAGCCTAAGAATTTTATCTGTAATATCTCACTCGATCCTTACAAGGAGTACTGTGAGGTAATCTGGGCATGGTTACATAGCTAGTTAGTGGTAGAATCTAGACTCTTAACTGAAGTCTGTCCGGACTTATTAACTACTCTGCAGAATGGCTTCACCTAACCTGTTAGTTAAGTGCCATATCACTATTTGAGCTAATCCCAGTTTTTTACTTTATCTGAGTCTAAATTATTAAGGGCAAACTAATCAGTAAAAAACTATTTGTTCTATTTGATTATTGAGATCATTTAAAATCTAACCTGGTGCCATTTAATCTAGAGGTTTACTGACTTAAAATTTTGTCAGCTTATATTTAGTTTTGTCTCTTGCTTATGCAGGCATCTAATTCTTAGTAATTATTAACAGCAAAATTTAGTGTATACAAATCTATATAAATTAGCATATGCATTCCAAGTGACTCTGATATACAACTTTCAAACCAGTCTGTTTAGTCAGAATCCATAACATTCTCCCTAGAATCTAGTCAGTGGCTCAACATTAAATTTGGCTACTTGCAATATATTACCTATTTGAACAAAATTTTCTGTTTTAATCAGGTAGATGGTAGAATGGTTTTAAGTAAGCATGATATATTCATAAACATAACAAAAATTGCATAATTTAAATTTTCCTTCCTAACTTGAGTCAAATATTTCTATTTCTATAATGATTGTTATACTTCTACATATAAAAGCATTAGATCCATGGCCCATCAGAGTTAATACCACTTTGGGCTGCCACATCAGCATACTTTCTAAATGTTTTAAGAATTTTTTAGCATCATCAAAAAACCAGATATGCTTTCCAGAACTAAAGCTTCAATTCTTTCTGAGAGGAGCAGTGAAAGTTCAGTCTGAAAAAAACAAATATGAAATAGAAACCACACACTCCCTAATTTTCATTGCTATGCTGCAACTATGTCCAAAGTAACAGCAATAATATTCAATCATTCAAAAATATTAACTCAGTGTCTACTATGGGCCAGGCAGTTCTAGCAATAATCAAATACTATAGAGGACAAATCAATCTAAAATCAAGAAATATTAAGGGTAGCAGATGGCAGATATGTAATGAAAAAATGGATATATAATGGCTACAGTCTGAGAATTTCAACAATAGGTCTAAAATCAATTACTGCCATTGGCTACCAGTGGCACATGGTTTGGCAATGTTAACGCAGTAAGCATTAAAAAATATTGAAACTGGTTTTAAAAATATAAATGCACATTATCTGCTCAGGTGGGAGTGGCCACATACGATTCCTTTAATTCTTAGAGTCTATCCCCACAATGTATTTGGACTTGATTCTTTTTTCATCTCCTCATGCATGGTGACTTCTCTGTTAACACTAAGAATTGTGTGGATAATGAATAGGCTCTAAAATGCATTTGATCAAACTAATACTGTATGAAAAGAAGGACGAATTGTGCTTATCTTATGTAACAAAATCAAATGTCTGATAAATAATAAGACCTACTGGCTTTCACTCTTTACTAACAATTGTTTTGATGTCATGGTATATTTATATTGAGAGATATACCACCTACCATCAAAAAGTCAATGATGTCATTAAAATTAACAAATTAAACATAAATTTTCACACTTTCAGAATGGTTCCTTGATGTCATGTAGAAAACAGTTTAAAAACTGACTAAATAATGGAAAAATTTACATTTAGCCTGGCAGTGACTCTGACCATGAGAGAGCAGGCCAAGAGTCTAAGTGAATACTTAAGTCGAGTATTAACCAAAATAATATACAGTAGTTGCTGGCAAAGGCTGGTGCACAAACAGAACGTAATATTTATAACATTTAAAGCCTAAGACGAAATGAAGTTTTAACTTCAAAATGCTCTTATGCATGTCTTTAAACCATAAGTTCAGAGGGCATAATTTACTCCTTAAAGCATTCACCACTGTAATTCAGAAGGAAACTATAAAATAACCACAAGCAATTCTAACAAAACTCTAATGCTTCTGTGATGACTATTTTATCTATTTCTCTCTCTCTCTCTCTTAAATATCAGACCAGCTTCTCAATTTGTGAGGGTACTCTTTGGTCATGCCCTAAACATGTACCGCATCCTTTTACTGAATAATTTAGACACTTTTATTGGCATCTTTGAAAATATTTCAGATCTTAAAATCCGAAGGTAATCTTTCCAATTTATAAACATGGAACATAAATGGCACCCAAAAAACCTGTGAATAAATTTTCAGTCATCCCTGTCTTTCTTTATATGTAACATATACATGAATATATTCCTATCAGTGATATTATAAATGTATTTTCTCAGCATGTAACAAATTTCAAATTAATATATCTAATGTACTCTATTAAAAAATAGATTCTGACCTTTTGAGAGAATATTTTACATTTTTGGCTCATTTCAATATAAACTGTCAAGAAATCTGTTCACCAATGATTGATAAAGATAAAATAGCATTTTTTTCTGATATATTTTTAAGAGACCAAAACAACTGAAGTATATAAAAATCCTGAAGATTATGATACTAATTATCAGTCTAACATAAGTTCTTAAGTTCATAGGTCCAGGTTCTGAAACAAATTTAGGTCTAAAATTGACTAATTATGAAATTTTAAAGTTTATAGTAAAACCTAAAATTAACCTGCCCATATTCCTTCAGGCTATTAGTATTATAAAACACATTTAAAAATCTGTATATAGCCAGGCGTGGTGGCTCAAGCCTGTAATCCCAGCACTTTGGGAGGCCGAGGTGGGTGGATCACGAGGTCAGGAGATCGAGACCATCCTGGCTAACATGGTGAAACCCCATCTCTACTAAAAATACAAAAAAATACAAAAAAAAAAAATTAACTGGGCATGATGGCGGGCACCTGTAGTCCCAGCTACTTGAGAGGCTGAGGCAGGAGAATGGCGGGAACCCGGAAGGCGGAGCTTGCAGCGAACCTAGATCGCCCACTGCACTCCAGCCCGGGCAACAGAGCGAGACTCCGTCTCGAGAAAAAAAAAAAAAAATCTGTATATAAAGTCTCAGTTAATGGTTATTAATTTTATGCTTTATATTTTTCTTGATGAAAAATGTTCTTACCAGCAAGAGGAGGGCCAAGAAGAACTGGGCCACACTCCACAACTGTGACAAGTCCGACGGCACTGGAAAATCTTGGTGCACCCACGAGGTCCATGAGAGTTTCAAAGAGAACACTGCTAACACTCCCAAATCCAAGGCCAAAAAATATAGCATATAATACCAGGCTTGTGTAGTCCTGTGCCAGCGGGCACAAGAGATGACACACTCCATTGAACATGATTGCAAAACTGAAGAAGTACTGAATTCGAGGTCGAATATATTTGGAGTTTGCAATTAATCCTACAGAAGGCCTAGCAAACATATCAACAAAAGCCATAATAGATAGCAGAAAAGCTGCCGAGTACTCATCAATTCCCTGGTCTTTAGCATATGGAGCCAAGAATATAACGGGGGCAAAAAAACCTAGGAACATAATGACATTTCCAGACAGATATATCAGAAATCCTCTATGCTTAAAAAGGGAGAAATCTAAATACTTATTAACTTTTTCCCAAGTTGATTTCTTCGATTTGATTTTCTTCCGGCCTGAATCGTCTTCTGTTATGACAGTCTTATTTTTAGACTTAGAAGTGGTTTGACTGGGTCCAAGGGGTCTCATGAGGGACCCAGCCACACAGGCATTCAAAAGTAGACTTCCCAAAATCAGGAAACTTCCTTTCCAGCCAAAAGTATTAAAAAGGTACTGATTGAAAGGAGCCAATGAACTTAAGAAAACAGGACTTCCTGCCATGGCCAATCCATTTGCCATGGGTCGCTTCCTATAGAAGTATTTGCCAATTATTGTTAAGGCAGGTTGCAGATTGAAGGCTAAACCTAAACCTAAAAAGAACAAAAAAAGTGGGGGAAAATACAAACACATTATGGCACTCATAAAAGAAATTACTCCTCAAAATGTACATTCAAGTGGGAAAGGCAGAATTAAAAATGCAATATGAGATAGTACATTTTGATTATTATAAATGTAATTGCACAAAAACAAAAAGGTTTTCATAGCTGAACACTTGAAATGACAGTTTCATATTCCTTTAATTTTAAAGCACAAAAATAAAACTAAGAATTTCTACTGATATATCAACAGTCATACAGTAGGTTGAAACTAGGACAAAATTATTAGTTCTCAATTAAAATTTAATTACACAGATCCTTTCCTCTTGACATATACTTAAATACACATATATGGAATAGATTTCTTCCTTGTGAGCAAGAGGGCAATATAAAGGTGTGAATACTTTCCTTTTGGCATTGAAGAATTATAAACAAACTAAAAAGCTCATAATTTGTAACAATCTTATGTCTCCCCATAAACATTTGCTTCAATACCATGCAAATAGCAAAAACAGTAATGAATGTATGCCATTAATTTCATGCTCTACATCCCTCATATTCCACATTTAATGTATATAGATGCACATGTGTGCTAAGTAAAAAGGAATGTTTTGCTTGAAACATAGTTTTTAATTCAGGGATTAACGCTGATTGTTTATATGAGCCAAAGTCCCCACCGTCTAGGGAGCTCCTTGGCAGTATCGAGTGTCACCTTTGGAAAATTAATTACCTCTTGTAGCTCACTAAGGTACTACTGAGAGATTGTAATAAATAAGGTCCTTTAAAAAGTACATTGACTGAGGCCGGGTGCGGTGGCTCATGCCTGTAATCCCAGCACTTTGGGAGGCTGGGGCAGATGGATCACGATGTCAGGAGATAGAGACCATCCTGGCCAACATGATGAAACCCCGTCTCTACTAAAAATACAAAAATTAGCCAGACACGGTGGCAGGTGCCTGTAATCCCAGCTACTTGGGAGGCTGAAGCAAGAGAGTTGCTTGAACTGAGGAGGCAGAGATTGCAGTGAGCCGAGATCACACCACTGTACTTTAGTCTGGCGACAGAGCAAGGCTCTGTCTCAGGAAAAAAAAAAAAAAAAAAAAAAGTACATTGATTTACATAAAATTGACTTATATAACTATCTGTTGTTTTTCCTTAAACTAGGCATTACTCTATATTTATTTTAGGGGCTAGAGAGGTAAGAGTTCTTCTATATTTACTAATTTACCTAAATTGAAACAGTTCTGTAAAGTGGTTAAGTATTCCAGTCGTGAAATACACAGGTCTGTGTACAATACTCCTACCCTTTAATACAGACATTTTCTGTAAGTAAGAGGACCCCTAAAAGCTGACAAGAAGGAACAAGAACATGCTTTGGCAAGTAACAGAATAGCATGTTCTCTAACACTATACCTCAGCCATACCTGTGAGAAATGAAGAATGAGTGTAATTAAATCCGATTTATAAATAACAAAACCGACCAGCCTATGGTCAAGTAGCTTGTAAGTGGAAGAACCCAAACTAAAATCCAGGTATTATGGTTCAGAGCTTAAGTTTTTTTTATCTTATATCATTTTCCCCATTCTGTCGCCTGCAACTTTTGCCTTCAAATGTTAATCCATATTTTCATTTGGAAATAGTTGCCATCCCTTTCTCATTCTGGCATGGTAAAACAAACATAGACCTGAAATCAGTAGAACTGATCTGCTCCAAAAAAGTACCTATTTTATATTACTGGGCAAACACTTAGACTTCCTGAACTCAACTTCACCTAACAATACAAAAAGATTTTGCCAAAATAAAGTAAGTTCTAGAACTGTAAGATGTTAAATAAATGGCATTGTGATTATTTGCAAACATTTATTTATGAACAGTAAAATTCTGGGTACTCTGTAAAGTACTATGTATTCATTTTTTACATTAATCATTCTAATAACTCCTTTAAAAAGACCTATTATTTATCTAATTTTATAGACAAAGAAACTTAGGTATAAGGAGGTTAACGTACCCATGATCACGTAGGTAACATGTGTCATCAAGTTTAAATGCTAGATCTATCTAGTTTTGGAAACCGAAGTCAAAGTACTTGCTGATAATGATTTAAAGTAAATCCCTCATAGATGGACTTAATAATTAACTTTGGGGGCATCAAAGTATTTGAGAAACAAAGAATACAATTGTAAGTTGGAACACCAATAATGTCATTTATATCTGCAGTGCAGGAAATAACAAAATCATCTTTTCCCTACTTGTAGGCCTATCCCAAATTCTACAGTCAAATGCAGTGGTCAATTTCTTTACACAAAAGAAAATGCACTCTCTTCGCTATGACAATGCTTAGATATAAGATGGTTTTCATTTATAATATTAAATGCATTTTATTATACCAAAAAAAGGAGATGTGGATAGATTGTAAAGAGAAAGATTTTAACATCACGATTACTGTAAGCCTCAATAAATGTTTTTCATCAAATGATACATGAGTGTAAGATTACACAAGTGTAAATATGTTTGCCTTTTTATCTCTGGGCAGAAAGGAAAGATTCAGTCTCTTTATATATTGAAGTCCAATTTTTCCTAATATGTTGAATATAAATTTGTAATGCAATTTTCTATTTAGACTAATAAAAAATAGTGATTTTTCAAGTGTACATATTGTTGTCAGTTTGAGTCAATAGATATGTGCATGAGAAACAACTATAATCAAGTGACAGTAGATCATTTTTAATATTTGTGTTAGAAGAAAATGTGGCTCACCAAGCTTTTAAACAGGATCATTTCAGTAAGAAAAAGAAGGAACAGAGTCAATGAGCTCTACCACTAATCAGAACAAGCAACAATAATTTTATTGTTGAGGCTAAATCAGTGCATCTAGAAAATATCTCTCTGGCATCGTTTTAACATATTTTGAGTGGAGAGTCAGATAGATACTGCAAATGGAAATAAGTCACGAAAATAAGTTTTATAATAATGAAGGTATTTATTTACATCAGAAAGTCTGTGTCCAACAACACCATCTCCATTGGCTGAAAAGTAAAAAGCAAAAAAGGAAAAAACAAAAAAAAACTACAGCTATTTTATTATAAATTTATATGATAACATGTAACTTGTCTGATAACTTTTTATTTTTTTAAAAAATGAAATGTTTGGCCTTATATAGCTTGAATTTCAATGTACTAGATGGAAATACTTTAAAACTGCATTGTTTAAAAAAAGTAAATTCAAAGAAAATAAGGATTTTCTACTGTTCATTCTTCTCATAGAGCTTTGAAAATAACAGAAGAGTTAAGAATAAACTAAAGACTAAACGACTTACCTGTAATGAATCCCACAGTGAGGTATAGCTGGATCACGCTGCTACTGAAGGAGGCCAACACCATTCCAAGACAGCATAATAAGCCTCCTGCAATCACCACCGGCCGGCTGCCATATTTATTCACCAAAACACTACTTATAGGACCTAGAGCAGAGAGGAGATAAAGAAATACTCAGTTGTTATTGTCATTTATTTGTTTATCTTTAACATCCAGTCATTTGGAAAGGCAAGAAAGCACATTTTAATGGTCAGAGGAGAAATATTAGTTCACATGAAATATAATGAGAACTTTCCAATACCTCACAAATGATCAGTTTGCCAGGTTATTTTCAGTCATATGTATAAAAGCACATGAAATAATAAATTAGAAGTGTTGAACATATATTTTGTTGTAACCATAATCATTCAAATCTTGATGGAAAAGTTTTTCAATAGAACATAGCTAAAATATCCAATATATGTTAACAGATGCAGGTAAATTTATGTAATAAAAAATCTAGGAATTACATAAATGACTTGTCTGTTAAAATTTTATTTTTGAGAATAATGTGTGTATACACATACATATGCCATTAATTAGAGCTGAAATTGTTTTTTAAAATTATCTTCAACAATGATTTTTCTTTAATATTATAATTTGTTGATTCTAAGACACCTATTGTTTTCACATCCTATCATATTAGCAATAAGGATGTCTTACACCTAATGACTTCTTCCAATCTAGGTTCATCAAGAGGCAGTCATGGTAGTAATGTTGTTATCATGGACTATGCATGTTTGAATTTGCTTATTATTTCCTGTGGCTCGATTGGACAATGCTTAATCACATTTCAATAGAACCTTTTAAGGAGCATTTGAAAAACGAATATAAATATAAATTCTGATTTTTGCCTGAAAGATCTTCTGTTGACACATTCTAGTAAGGTAGAGTAAATAACAACATCAAAACTTAAAGATTGGGTGCAGCTCTTTGGATGAAATCACTAGAAAAAATGGTGGATCTCTCTGTTAAAATATATTGCACACTGACAAAGAGAATAAGCTTAGGTGTGAGATGTGAATGTTGAAAACTCAGACTCCAAAGTAATTTAGAAGAGTCAGATAGTGAAAGGGAAGAAGGTTTAGGAATGTCTTACCAATTTTTTAATGTATATTTTCCAATGTATGTCTGTGTGTGCATATACATAAAATATTCACAAGTGATTAAAATTATTAAAATAATCTGCATTTAAGTCTAAAAAAGTTATTTTGGTAGTTATAAAAATTCTAAATGTTGAGAAACTGTGTTTTACTTCAGTGACAGTATTCTTTTCTTTGTTGGTATACTATAAAATAACAGTGCAACTTAATAATTGAGACTATCTTAGACTCAATGAAATTCCATAGTATTTTATGGGACTTGTCAATGTATAAATGGCTTGCTTTGACATTTCATTCTTAAATTAAAATTGTATTTCATCTGAAACTAGGGTCACTATTTGGAGGAAATAAATACTATGTTAGGTCAGAATTTTCAATCAAATGTTTGGCCTAAAAATTTTTTAGCTAATACTATGGTGTTAAGAATTTCCAAGTGTATTGTATTTGAGAATTTTTACATGGATCATATATAAAACACATTGAGATTCATTTATCAATGCACCCATATCCTTTTATACAAATATAACTATGATTTTTATTCTGCAAAAAAAAATGTAAAATTAAACTTTAATGCCTAATACTATTTATTACTCCACAATATCTTTTGAAATAATATTGGTAATAACACACAGTTTCAGAAAGAGATAACTTAAACACAGAATACAAAGGTTTGCATTTATAATAGCAATCAACATAAACCTCTAAAAAGGCCACATGAAAGCTCTATAAAAACAACAGGGATTGGAGGGAAGAAATCAATGTAAATTGTACCAGTTGTATAAAAAGAATATAATTATGTCCCTAACATGGTAAAGTTCACCTGAAGAGCTGAAGAAAATAAATAATTATACATGTAGAGAATATATATAACACATATTATATAAGACATACCCCAGAGACATTGCAGGTGAGGTTCCAGAGAATCTTGATAAAGCAAATATTGCAGTAAAGTGAGTCACAAATTTTTTGGTTTCTCAGTGCATATAAAAGTTATGTTTACACTTTACACACTATATTAAGTATGCAAAGAATTATATCCAAAAAGTGCATATAACTTAATTAAAAATATTTTATTGCTAAAACATTTAATGATAATCTGAGCCTTCAGTGATTTTCCGTCTTTTTCTAGTCTTTTTCATCCTGTCTTGATGTTGATGGCTGCTGACTGATCGGGGTGGCAGTTGCTAAAGGCTGGGGTAGCTGTGGCAATCTTCTTGTTGTTGTTGTTGAGACAGGGTCTTGCTCTGTCACCCAGGCTGGAGTGCAGTGGATTGATCATAGCTCACTGAGGCCTTGACCCCCTAGACTCAAGACCCTCCCAACTAAGTCTCCCTAGTACCTGGGACCACAAGTGCGTGCCACCACGCCTGGCTATTCTTTTTAATTTTTTTCGTAGAGATGGGGCCTTGCTATGTTGCCCAGGCTGGTCTTGAATTCCTGGGCTCAAGTGATACCACCACCTCAGCCTCCCCAAATGCTGCAATTATAGGTGTGAGCCATTGTACCACGCTGGCAATTGCTTAAAATAAGACGAACAGGTTTGCTGCATCAGTTGACTCTTCCTTTCATGCAAGAGTTCTTTGTAGCATGTGATGTCATTTGACAGCATTTTACCCACAGTAGAACTTTCAAAATTTGAGTCAATTCTCTCAAACCCTGCCACTGCTTTGTCAACTAAGTTTATGTAATAGTCCAAATCTTTTCCAGTTATATCAACAATATTTACAGCATTTCCTTCAGGAGTAAATTATATTTCAAGAAACCACCTTCTTGGCTCATCCATAAGAAACAACTCTTCCTTGATTCAAGTTTTATAAGATTGCAGCAATCTAGTCACATCTTCAGGCTCCACTTCTAATTCTAGTTCTCTTGCTATTTCTACAACATCTGCAGTTACTTACTTCACTGAAGTCCTGAACCTCTTAAAGTCACCCATGAGGATTGAAATCAACTTCTTCCAAACTCCTGTTAATGTTGGTATTTTGACCTCCTCCCATAAATAATGAATGATTGTAATGTTATCTAGAACAGCAAATCCTTTCCAGAAAGTTTTCCATCTCCTTTTCCCGGATCCATCAGAGGAATCATTATGTGTGGCAGCTGTAAGCTTACAAAATGTATCTAAATTTTAAGAATTGAAAGTTGAAATGACTCCTTGATTCATGAGCTGCAGGATGAATGTTGTATTATCAGGCATGAAAACAATATTAACCTTCTTGTACATCTCTATCAGAACTCTTGAGTGGCCCAGGTACATTGCCAGTAAGCAGTAATATTTTGTAATATTTTGAAAGGAACTTTTCTTCTTAGCAGCAGGTCTCAACAGTGGGCTTAAAATATTCAGCAAACTATGCTGTAAACAAATGTGCTATTACACAGACTTTGCTGTTCCATTTATAAAATACACGCAGAACAGATTTGGCATAATTATTAAGGGCCCCCGAATTTTCAGAATAGTAAATGAGGTTTGCTTCAACTTAAAGTCGCCAGTTTCTTTGGCCCCTAACAAGAGAGTCAGCTTGTCCTTTGAAGCTTTGAAGACAAGCATTGACTTCTGCTCTCTACCTATAAAAGTCCTAGATAGCATCTCCTCCCAGTAGAAGGCTATTTCATCAACACTGACAATCTGTTGTTCAGTGTAGTTACCTTCATCAATGATCTTAGCTAGATCTTTAGGATAACTTGCTGCAGTTTCTAATCAGCATTTGTTGCATCACCTTTCACTTTTATGTTAGCAAGATGGCTTCTTTCTTCAAACCTCATGAATCAACATTTACTAGCTTCAAACTATTCTTCTGCAGGTTCCTTACCTTCAATAGAACTGAAGACAGTTAGGGTCCTGCTCTGGATTAGGCTCTGGCTTAGGGAATGTTGTGGGTGGTTTGATCTTGTATCCAAACTTCTAAAACTTTCTTCACTTTTCCTTTGCATTCACAACTTGGCTAACTTTAGTGCTAGAGACCTAGCTTTCAGCCTGTGCTTTCAGCACCTTTCTCATAAAGGTGAATCATTTCTAGCTTTTGATTTGAAATGAGAGACTTGCGACTATTCCTTTCACTTGAACACTTAGAGGCCACTGTAGGTTTATTAAGTGGCTTAATTTCAATACTGTTATATCTCAGACAATAGAGAGGCCCTAGAAGAGGGGGAGAGATAGCAGAACAGCTGGTCTCTGGAGCAGTGAGAACACATACAACATTAAACTTACCCTCTTATATGGGTACAGTTCATGGCACCCAAAAACAGTTACAATAGCAACATCAAAGATAACCATAACAGATATAATAATAATAAGACTTTGAAATACTGTGAGAATTACCAAAATGTGACACAAGACACAAAGTCAGCACATGCTGTCAGGAAAAATAGTGCCAACAGAGTTTCTGAAGGCAAGGTTGCCACAAACCTTTAATTTGTAATTAATGCAGTATTTGCTAAGTGCAATGAAGTGAAGTGCAATAAGTAGAAGTATACCTGTATTCCAATTTTTCGATTTTTTGCCTCTAAATGATAAAAGGGCAGTATAGTTATTTTCATTTCTTAAGTTTTGGTAAATGTTTTTGATATACTTCTCAGAAATGCTAAGTTTATTGACTAGAAATAATCTTTTTGTTAATCAGATGGTTTCCAGTTTTCTGCTTTTCACAATATTGAGGACAATTCAAATGAATTGTCAGCCCACAGATCATTACAAATAACATTTGATAATAAATCATTATGTGGTTTTTGGCAAGTTCAAATAATTGACTAATACTGAAAATAAAATACTTTCCACTGTCATCTACTTTATTATGTGAACAAGTTACTCAGCATGTACCTCAATTAAAAACCAAGAAAAACCAAGAATGAAATACAATGGAGACAAAAACCTGTATCTGCTTAGCTAACACTAAAAAATATTCATCTATAGATACACAGGATGGCTACTGATTTCATTAAAAGACACATTTCGAGTCAAATGTTTACATTTTATTTAGTAATTATCTTATTTTGATTGGAATCTGCTATAACAGTATTATAATAGAATATTTTAACCATGTAGTGTCTTATGATCCCAGAAAAATTTTTTTAAATTAGATATATGTGCAATGTTTTTGCAAATAAAAATAAAATGAATTGAAATACTTAAACCCATGAAAATAATTTGCAGAGATGTAACAAAAATATAAGTTCAAATATAGACTAAATACAGAATTTATCATTTTTCTATCCCATGATCATTCATTTATTTTTAAATGATTGATATTGAGCATCAGATTTTTTTTTTTTTTTTTTTTGAGAAAGATGAAGTCTCATTATGATGCTCAGCTTGAAGTACAGTGGCTATTCCTAGGCACTATTATAGTGCACTGCAGTCTCAAACTCTGGACCTCAAGTGATCCTCCCAGCTCAGCCTCCCGAGCAGCTAGGCTGTACTTAGCCTGACTAATTTTGAAATTGAGATTCCATTGTTGTTTTAGAAAGAAGTTATTGTTTCTGTTCTTATATAAAAATTTGTAGTAGAAAGAAAATTCAAAAGAAATTTTTAGACCTTTTTTAGTTCTGGGAATGATTGTTTTACACTGAATATGTTCCTTATGGACAATTTGCAGTCAGTGGATAATTTTAGAGATATAAATTTTAGAGATAATTTTAGAGATATAAAGCAACAGCACAGCTTTTCAGAATTTTATAAGATCTTTCATTCAATTCACAATGTGTCATAACTATATAAATAGTATAATAAAAGAAACGTAATTATGAATTTATCTTAACACATTCCATTTGGATATTCAAGCTAAAATGAAACAATTTAATAAGAAAACTTTTCATGAAGAGTTTCAAGAGAGTGTATAAAAAGAAAGGCTCCTTACTCATCCCATTTTATTCTGGCTTATGATATGAAAATTATAAAAATTTCTCAAATAGCAGGTGAAAAACAGAACAATTTTGACTCCAGAAACAGAGAAAATTCATATGACACAGTAGAATGACAAAGACCCTCTCCATTTGTTCTCCTTGAGTCAGTTTATATTAGAGAACAATTCAGCCAGAGCTTAAGTATGCCATTCATTCTATAGGGTGGTAGTCTGATGTGGGCCCAAAGAAAGATGGAATCCCCTTAATACAATGGGCATAATGAGTAAAATCATATATAACATTGCATAAACACCATGTGCTACTTATTTCTCCCATAAAATGACCATGTTTAGGACTGCTCTGTTAGTAAATATGGAATGACACCCAGATAACATGAAAATGCTCTGAATTTCTGTTTAGAAGCTTGAAACCAAGGGATCAAATAGATAAATATGTGAAAACAAATGAGTAGCCCTGCCAAGAGTTTCCTTGGGCATCTGGCATTGTCATTTCCAAGGAATTATGCCTGGGCCTCAGGCATTCTTCTGTTTCTTGCCAAGAATGTGTGTGGTTCACATGAAATAGCTACTGTTTAAGTTGATGTTCATTGATTTACACATGTACTCATGGTACATATTTTCAGAGAGCAATCTATGCTACAAATAAAACTATATACTACAATTTTGTATCATTGTGATTAGTTAGAAAGAAAAATTAAATAAAATGTATATGAGCCAAACAACGCAACAGTAATAAAGGAGTTGAACAAATAGATTCAGGTGTAAAAGGGAGTCAATGGTAAATCACTGTTTTCTATAGTCTTTGTATAACCAATTACTAGAGAGTTATATAAATGCATTGAGATTTTATATGTGCCATTACCAATAATAAAGCATTTATGTACCTTAAGTAGTACATTTACCAATCCAAATATTGGAAAAGTTAGAAACCTAACCATCAGACTTTGAGAGAACACAAATGCTTCTAAAACAGAAGACGAAAAAAGAAAGCTAAATCTTATCAACCAAGTATTTAACAATAAATAGTTCCATGTTCCTAGGAATGATTCTGATTGAGTAAAGCTTCACTGAATCCTAAAGGATGTGGAGATCAAAAAGTTTTCAAATATTCTACCTGTAAACACAAGTACATTTTGTAGTAACTTCTTCAATTAAATATCATATTGTCAAGACATATGTGAATTTTTTTAATATTTAAAGTATTTGAAGACTAGTTGTTTAAAAAATACATTTGGTTTAATATTTAACAGAAGAATGCATGCACAATGTTACAATATATTTCACTAACAACAATGAAACCATTCACCAATCTGCTCCTTGCTTCAAGTCTTTTTATTACAGTAGTCCCCCTTACCCAAGATTTCACTTTCAGTGTTTCAGTTACCTGTGGTCAACAAAGGTCCAAAAATGTTAAATGGAAATTGCAGAAATAAATAATTCATAAGTTTTAAATTGTGCAGTAGCATGATAAAATCACGTGTTGTCCTGCTTCAACCTGCTTGGGATGTGATGTGAATCTTTCCTTTGCCCAGCGTATTCACGCTGTATAGATTACCTACCCATTAGTTACTTAGCAACCCTCTTGGTTATCAGGTTAACAGATCGGAAGAAGAAAAAAGGCAAGTATAGTACAGTAAGATATTTTGAGAATAAGAGACCACATTCACATATCTTTTATTTAAGTGTACGATTGTTCTTTTATATGAATTGTTGTTAATCTCTTCTTGTGCCTATTTTAAGGGCATATAGTGTTGAGTACTATCTGTGATTTCAGGCCACCACTGAGGGTCTTGGAACATATCTCCCACAGATAAGAAGAGATTACTGTATATGCAATTGTGGGTTTACTATGAAATGCAGCTTAGTCTCCAGAGCCCTGCACTTTCATAGGTCACTTCCAAGGACCTGGGAAGACCTAGAGATGTGTTCACATGGTCACAGGCTTAATAAAATTTGAAAGGTAAGACATATTCGTATTTTCTTTTTCTCAAACAGTTTCTCCCAAATGGTATAATCTTTAGAGGCAACAAAATCTAGATTTACTCCTGGAAATGCCAAAGCTTTTTGTCTGCACTCGACATAGAAGTCTCAAGTTTAGATTTACTTAAGTTTCACAAGGCCAAGTTTGAATTGTTTTTGTTCTTGTAATAATGGGGTATAGTTTCTGTGTATTTCTCAGACACTAAGATCTATGATAGATTTTTAAATTAATGTGATCCACAAAACTGGGAAAATTCCAGGGTGTTCACAAGAAACATATTTATTTTCTCTATGGCCATGAAGATCAGAGGCTATCTATTTTTGATCCACACATAAATCTCATTAGAAAAATGTAATCGCTAGGTTTAAAACGTCATGCTAATATTAGTCACTAGTGCAATTTAAGGAAGAAAAAAGATTGTTTATATGAACTTACCAAAAATAATTTTACAGAAAAGATAGCCTTTAATATTGCATAAGTTATCCTAAACACACCATTGCATTGTTCTGTCTCTCAGAGGCACAGCATCAGAGCATTCTGAAATAAAATATTTTCCCCTGAATTTATCTCAGATATAGCCTACAAATATTTTATAAAATATTTACTATTGTGCCTTAATAACATAAATCACAAGAAAGATGTCTATTTACATTCATTAATAAAACTGTTACTTTTCTTGAAGTATAAATATTGTTTTTCATGGTTCACCAATCTGTAAAGAAACATTGGGACATAAATAAAAAACTGTATTCTAAAGGCAAATGATAAAATTAAAAGTATCTGGCAAATAACCGATAAAATAAGAACCTGAAGGATATAACTTACTATGTTTATTTGTATCCCTAACTATTGTCAAGAGGTTTTAAGAAAAATGCCCATAAAGATGAAGTAAATCTTATTCAGTGAACAAGAAAATGGACCTATTTTAATGACCCTCAAATGTTTCCAATGATATATAAAGAACAGACTTCAACAGACAGATAAACGTGCAGCTATGTAGATAGGAAGATAGAAAGATGGATTGATTTTAACTTAACTACTATGCTAGATACCTCTTTACACTCTACCCTAAATTGCTTACTTTCATAATTCTGAAGGATAAAATTTCCAAGTTACATGTTTATTATTAAAATACTCAGTAGCCATCAGATTAGATTAGTATATGTAGTAGTAGATTAATATATGTCCAGTTTCAGAACGGACATGTTTTTCTTTAAGTAGAAAAAAAAGTCCATACAGAAGACTCATGAAAAAAACTAATGATTGACCCAAAATATTTTCCATATCAAATTATATAATACAGCTGACAGCTCTTAAAAATGGCAATGAGACTTGGAGATGAAGCAATATATATGCACATTAAAATAATGTTATCCTAAAGCTATCTGACAAATGAAAATAAATTTGTCATAAATTGATGCTGAAGAAACAGTTCACTGTGAATTACAGACTGATCTTAAAACAAAATGGCACAGACATATACATGTGGTACTGTAGCAACAATGAATAATTATCATAGTTAAGAAATTTGTTAAATTTATAGAAATGCCAATCATATGAGACAGTAGTTTACATATTCTTCTCAAATACATATTATGTACATATAAACTGGTAATCATTAGTGACTCCATTCACATTCTGCTGGGTCTATTTTCTTGTTTCTCCCTGCTTTATTTTTTACATCAATATTATCATTTTATTCTAGTTACATTATGAATTATTATGATTGAATTAATACCCTATAATAATTATGCTATCCGTAGTAGAGATTCTACTCCCCTTTTTTAGGATACCTCATGCTAGTTTCATTCAAAATAAAGTTTTAACATTTAAATTTAAATTATTCCCATCTTCCCTTGTAGAGGAAGTAGCATATGAGACAGTACAGTATCTGCTGGAAAATATAGAATATCCTTTAATAAATGAAAATCTAATAATTATTCATAAGTTTTCTAAAATCTTTTTGAAAAATTTATTTTATTGTGGTAAGACACTTAACATGACATCTACTCTCAACAAATTTTTAAGTGTACGATAAAAGCATGGTATAGTTTTTCCTAATTTTTTTGTTAATTGACAAATAAAAATTACATACGTTTGACCCTTGAACAACACACTCTGTGTATGCAGTCTGGAATGCATGGAGGATTGGTCCCCCTAACACCTGTGTTGGACCCTGTGTTGTTCAGGAGTCAATTATATGTAATATTTATTTATCAATTAACAAAAAATAACTAATAGCTAAAATACCTAAAAAACTAATAGCTTTCTTTTGACTCTGGAAGCCTTACTGATAACATAAATGACAGATAAACATACATTTTGTATATGTATTATATACTGTATTCTTACAATAACTGAAGCTAGCCAAAAGAAAATGCTATTAAGAAAATCATAGGAAGAGAAAGTATGTTTACTATTAATTGAGTGGAAACGGGTTATCATAAAGGTCTTAATCCTCATTGTCTTCATGGTAAGTAGGCCGAGGAGGAGGAGGAAGAGAAGTTGGCCTGACTGACTCAGGGATGCCAGAGATGGAAGAGGTAGAGGGGGTGGAAGGGGAGGCAGGAAAGGCAGGCACACAGTGTAACTTTCTGAAACTACACAGAAATTTCCGTCTGACATTTTTGTACTTTCGTTTCTCTAAAAATGTTTCTATACAGTACTAATCTTCTTCCACCATTTGCTTTAGTTTCAGTGCCTATATCACAGAAGAGCACAAGTCATTAAAAAAACATCAAAAGCAGTCTTGAATAATCAGAACCCTCTGTCAGATTATCTAATGTCAATTTGTTCTCTGGCACTGCTTCATCTTCTTTTTATTATTATTATTTTTATTATTATTATACTTTAAGTTCTGGGATACATGTGCAGAACGTACAGGTTTGTTACATAGGTAAACACGTGCCATGGTGGTTTGCTGCACCCATCAACCCGTCACCTACATTAGGTATTTCTCCTAATGCTGTCCCTCCCCTAGCCCCCCAACTCTCGACAGGCCCCAGTGTGTGATGTTCCCCTCCCTGTGTCCATATGTTCTCATTGTTCAACTCCCACTTATGAGTGAGAACATGTGGTGTTTGGTTTTCTGTTCCTGTGTTAGTTTGCTGAGAATGATGGTTTCCAGCATCATCCATGTCCCTGCAAAGGACATGAACTCATCCTTTTTTTACAGCTGCATAGTATTCCATGGTGTATATATGCCACATTTTCTTTATCCAATCTATCACTGATGGGCCTTTGTGCTGGTTGCAAGTCTTTGCTATTGTGAATAATGCTGCAGTAAACATACAAGTGCATGTGTCTTTAGAGTAGAATGATTTATAATCCTTTGGGTATATACCCACTAATGGGATCGCTGGGTCAAATTGTATTTCCAGTTCTAGATCCTTGAGGAATTGCCACACCATCTTCCACAATAGTTGAACTAATTTACACTCCCATCAACAGTGTAAAAGCATTCCTATTTCTCCACATCCTCGCCAGCATCTGTTGTTTCCTGACTTTTTAATGATCGCCATTCTAACTGGTGTGAAATGGTATTTCATTGTGGTTTTGATTTGTATTTCTCTGATGACCAGTGATAATGAGCTTTTTTTCATGTTCGTTGGCTGCATAAACATCTTCTTTTGAGAAGTGTCTGTTCATATCCTTTGCCTACTTTTTGATGGGGTTTTCTTGTAAATTTGTTTACATTCTTTGTAGATTCTGGATATTAGTCCTTTGTCACATGGATAGATTGCAAAAATTTTCTCCCATTCTGTAGGTGGCCTGTTCACTGATGATAGTTTCTTTTCCTGTGCAGAAGCTCCTTAGTTTAATTAGATCCCATTTGTCAATTTTAGCTTTTGTTTCCATTGCTCTTGGTATTTTAGTTGTGAAGTCTTTGCCCATGCCTATGTCCTGAATGGTATTGTCCAGCTTTTCTTCTAGAGTTTTTATGGTTTTAAGTCTTATATTTATAAGTCTTTAATCCACCTTGAGTTAATTTTTGTATAAGGTGTAAAGAGGAGGTACAGTTTCAGTTTTCTGCATATGGCTAGTCAGTTTTCCCAACACCATTTGTTAAATAGGGAATCTTTTCCTAGTTGTCCTGTTTCTTCTATGCCTTCTACCTCATTGTCTGGTGTTGGTTTGGAAACACTCATCTCCATCAAGTCATCTTCTACTAATTACTCTGGTGTGGTTTTTATTAGCTCTTGAATTTCTCCAAGATCTGTATGTTGAAGCCCTTTACCTTCCCACCTTTTCTGCCATATCCACAATCTCTTTCATGATTTCTCTGATTGGCTGTATCATAAATCTTGTGAAGTCTTGCAAAACACCTTTTCTCTAGCAGAAATGTATTGCTGCAAGCTTGGTGACTTTCATGACTTTTCCTATAAAAATAATGGCATCTTCAAGTGTGTAATTCTTCCAGACATCCATGATACTCTCTATACAGAGGTTCTCTTCCACAGCGTTGACAATTTTTTTCCATAGAGTACCATGTGTAATGAGCCTTAAAAGTGCTATGACCTCCTTATCTAGAGGCTGAATGAGATACTCTGTGTTTGGGGGCAAGTAGACCACCTTGACATCTTTGGCATTGAATTCATGGTGTTTTGGGTGGTCAAGGTCATTATCCAATATAACAAAAAAATGCCAGTACGGCAGCCCTTACTGGCAAGGTACTTCCTGAATTCAGGGACAAAGCATCAATGAAACCAATACAGAAAAAGGGTTCTCACTGTCCAGGACTTCTTGTTGTACAGCCAAAAGACTAGCAGCTGGTGTTGATCTTGCCCCTTCAAAACTCAGGGGTTATCAGCTTTATAGATAAGGACAGTCATGATCATAAATTACATTTTCTTAAAACAGTACAGTTAGCCTGTCCCTTACTACCTTAAATTCTCAATGCTAATTTCTCTTCCTTACTAATAAATGTCCTTTGTGGCATTTTTTTTCCCCCAGACTAATACACTTTTGTCTGCATTAAAAACCTGTTAAGGCAGATATCCTTTCTTCTCAATGATTTTTTCAGTGGTCTCTTGGAAGTCATCTGCTGCTTCTTGGTCAGCAGAAGCTGTTTCTCCTGTAAGCTTGACATTTTTTAAAGACAAATCTCTTGTTAAAATTATCAAACCATAGTTTGCTGGTATTGAATACTCTGGATTTAGTTATTTAATTTAGCTTGTACCTTAAGTTGTCATTTGCTTGTTTTCAAATCATATTAAAGTGCCGATCTACAGGTATGTCTTATAGCAATCCCAAACTTACATAAAAGCTGCATTTTCAATACAAGATAAAAAAAGTTTGCAAAAACTATAAAGTTTTCACAAAGCCTGTTGGCAGAGCCTGCAACAAAAGTTTCATAAATTACCTTTTACTTTCTTACAGTAGTAGTTTTGCTGTATTCAATTATCTTGAAATGGGAGACAACTACAGTAGCCAACTTCAGTCTATGGTCCATATCAAGCAATTCAATTTCCTATGGGTCCCATGGTATTATTCAAGGTTTACAGTATTACACTAAACTTGATACAAAATATGCAAGAACTCTGAGAGCTCATTTATTATTGTGATAATTTACTGGAGGAAAGAACTGCTCACATAGAGATAAGTGTCACACTTATAAGTGTTTTAAGCATCACACAACACTTTAGCCCAGCACAGTAGCAACAGGAGATGGCTACAAAATTATTACAGTAGCACAGTATGTATTACAGTTAATTTCAGACAGTTTGATTTTATACTGTGTCCTTATGTTTCTTTACATTTTTCTGCACTGTGAATGGTACCCTGTAATGTGTTTCTGTGCATAAGTTTTGATAAAATTTAACTTTTAATAATAGATTTGTAGCTAAAATCCTATCCTTTCTAGCTAAAATCTGGTATACTTTGGCTGATGCCTCTCCACTTCTACCAATCCCTGGATTAACCCTTGCGATTCTCCTGCCTCAGCCTCTCGAATAGCTGGGATTACAGGCACCCATCACCATGCCCAGCTAATTTTTGTATTTTTAGTAGAGATGGGGTTTCACCATATTGGCCAGGCTGGTCTCAAACTCCTGACCTCAGGTGATCTGCCCACCTTGGTCTCCCAAAGTGTTGGAATTACAGGTGTAAGCCACAGCGCCTGGCCTATGATTCTGTTTTTATGATTAATGGTATCTAGACTATTTCACAAATTGTTGTAGGATCCGTGTTGGAGGATCAAGTGAAGTAATATATGGGAAAGAGTTTTGCAATTATTAAACAAATAAGATCTACTTTTTCTTCCTACACCAAGGCTGCCTCTGTTTACACAGCTTCCAGTTATACAACCCTACCCTACCCATTACCTAGTCTAGGCCTAGAGAGAAAGAACTGCTCAAATAATTGGTTAGGGTATGCAAATTGATTCAACCTGTTTGACAGTATTGTCTGCTTTAAACAGTGTGAGCTAGACACTTTGCACCCTTTTACTTATGGTGTCTCCTATGTGCTCCTCTTCCTGGATTATTTCCCTCCATTTGGCCTGAAAGAAGAAGTTAAGATCACAAGTTCTAGATATATGGTGGGGACCAGGAAGCAGAATGATACAATCAAATGTTCATTTATTAGAAAAGAGTTAAAAACAATTAATTAGAAAAATCGTTTATAATTTTTAAATTTGAAACACTTAATACATTATACTATTTTCTGTACAACATATTTTGAATTTCATATTAAATAACAATTTAGAGTTATTTAATGATTTATTTATTGAAATGTACAACACAATAACTTTATTATAATAGTCTAATAATTGTAAAAATTTCTGCTTAAATAGTAACTTAATTTTAATGCCTTTCTTTCATATTACTATATCATTAGATGTATACACACATATGTATGCATGTGCAGTTCTTGATAATAAAATGTCATTTGTTCTAGAACACACTAGGCCAGGTGCACTGGCTCACACTTGTAATTCCAGCTCTTTGGGAGCCTGAGGCAGGAGGCTCTCTTGACCCAAGGATTTAGAGACTAGCCCGGGCAATACGGTGAGACACTGTCACTACTGAAATTAAATAATTAGCCAGGCATAGGGGTGCACACATGTAGTTCCAGTTACCTGTTAGGTTGAGGCAGGAGGATTGCCTGAGCCCAAGAGTTTGAGCTATGCAGCAAGCTATGATCATCACTGCACTACAGCCTGAGTGACAGAGTGAGATCCTGTCACAAATGCAAAAACAAACACATACACACAAACAAGAACAACAACAAAACACACTAAATATTGCCTTTCTGACTTCGAGGGGGTAGGGATCATATTGCAAGGACATCCTCATCCATAAATTTCTTAATTATTTTGCTGTTACTTTGTTAATATTCTTTGAAGGAAAAGATAACATAATTTTCTGCTAGGTTCAGACACATGAGAAGACAACCTATTTGGAATGTTAACATGGCTTGAACCAAACTGGGGTACTATTAAAGATGTTCTTGAGGGAGTTAACATTAACTCAGAGTCTACTTTTGCTCAGCTTAACATTAAATGTGAAGTCATCTTCTCATCTCACTTTCTAAGTTTTCTTTAGACTTTAACTACCAGGTGGGTACCAAATAAAAAATTGTACATTAAAACTCTTTTCTGATTGTATGACAAGACAAACAAGACCTTTCTAGCATTTTCAGGTGCTCATGTCACTGATGCCTCAAAATAAACTGAGTCATATACATTATTTAATTCATGTCCCAAAATAAAATTTGCTTTGGCTCTTATATTGCTGATTTCATTGATAGGCATCACTATCAGAGGCTCAGTGTGACAGCCTTTAGCATCTGCACCCAAGCTCTTGCTTGGCATCCAGGAAAAATCAGGTCGCACAAATGAATTGAGGGTTGGTGAATATGGAAGATTTTATTGCCAATGAAAGTGGCTTTCAGCTGGAAGGGGAGCTTCAAAGGGAATGGAGCTGGAAGATAAGCTTCCCCCAGAATCCAGCCTTCCCCTCTGGACTCCTCTCTGAAGCAACACTGTCAAGCCGTCACTCTGAAGTAAAGCTGCTTGTCTCTGACGTCCAACCATAGTCTCCGATGTCCAGTTGCTTCTCCTCTTCTCCTCTTCTCTGCCAGTGGAGCCTAGGGTTTTTATGCATACAGGATGGGGGTGCCGGTGGGGGGCGGCGGTTATGGGTGATTTTGGAAAAGGCAACATTCAGTGGGAAAAATGGAATGCATGTTCTCACTTGGGGTTGCTGTTCCAGGCTTGAGGGTGGGGCACTCGCCAGGCGACCCGCACTCTTCTGCTCAGAATTTCCCTGCCTCCAGTTCCTATCAATAATCTTACACAAGACAATATATGTGCATTTTGTTTAAACTGATTTTTTTTCTGTTTCTCATATGGAAAATATTCTAATAAGAACTTTTAACAGTGATTGTTAGTGAATCACAAGTACTCCACTAAGTGACTTTCATTCATTATTTCATTTTCTCTCAGTAAGACTGTAAGTTAAATAGTTGAACTCATATTCTACAGATTTGGAAATGGAAGCTTGGAAAAGTTAAGTTCTTGTGAATGAACAAATTACAGAGCCAGGCTTTGAATCTAAGTCTTTTTAATTGCAAATCTGATGTCCTTAAGATTATTGTAAGTTCAGCATAAAAATTCCTCATTTTCAAAATTAGAAATTGATATGTAATGAGAAAATTTCTGTAACAATTGTACACATTTAAATGTAATATTTGGATGTAGTAGCTTCTAAATATATTTAATTTGTTCAATAAAAATTTGCTAAAGTCTTAATTTACTTGAAAATTGATGTAGGCAATTTTTACAACAATACAAGTGAAAACATTTGTTCATTCCTTTACTCACCACATATTTACTGAACATCTTTCAGGCTATGTGTAGGGGTTATGAGGAACAAGATAGTTATGATGCCTGCCTTTAAGGAGTTTATATTTTAAAGGATTTATATAAATGCTAAAAATGCAAAGCACGTCATGTAAGATTATGATGTTGTATCCTTTTCTCTAATTTAGAGATGGCAAATTATCAGAATGAATTTTAAATGCAAAGGCATTTAAATGATTTTTTGTTAATACAACTTTTACAAGTATTTTCTTAAGTCCAAAGATATTAATGTAGCAAAATGATGTTTTGATTTATAGGTAAATAATTTACAAAGTTTGCCTTTTGTTCTGACTCCTCAGTAATTATTTTAGCCTCTTTCTTTAATGAAAGCATCCTCAATTTCTCTTTTTTACAGTATGGCTAATTATCAATGAAACAGCATGATGAGTCCCTTGAGTAACTGGTATTCATATGCATTTTCCCTCTGGTACCTCAAGCATTGCTTCTTCTGCAGCCTAGCATTATACATATTAAGTTCTGAAAGAGTGGTTTCTTCTTTGTCAGAATAATTTCTGTGCACTGAATCATCTACTTTTTTTGACAATTTACAGACACATGCAATTTCTTGTGGGTGGGAAGATCCTTTCTTAAACTTCCAATAATATAGCTCTAGTAACAAAACAAAACTAAAATGTAAAATTATGAAGAAAATTAACTGTGCATGGATTTATACAGAGAGGAAAAACATGCTGAAGGGAAGAGAATCTTCAAAAGATATTGATTGATAAAGATGTAGCCCAAGAATATCATTAATTCCCCATCTTTACTTTCAGCTGAGCCTTAGAGATCTCTAGAGATACTCATTTTGCTAAAAGTGTTTCTCTTCTTTGGGTTTATCTTTTAGATCAGGATCATTAACTACAGATGCTTGATTGTTTCAAACCTCTCTATACATTTTCATCAACTTTCATTAGGATATTTTTCCTTGCCTTTAATTTCTCTTTAAACTGCAGAACACTCGAGTTTCCCACCGCCATTGTGATTTCTCACTTTCCCCCTAGGTTGACATTTAGGGATACTGTGAAGTGTTACAGGTTATTAGGCACGAGGAGGGCAAGAGCAGGCTTTCCTCCCACATCCACTAGGAATATTAGGTGGTGGTTTGACAATTATCACACTGCCTCTTTAAAAATGATACTTCAGCAGCCCCACCTAGGCCACCAGGTAGAGACAATCTCCTGATGATCCAGAGCTGTTAACATTAAAGTGTTAATGGAATGCAAGTGCCAGAGAGAAGCAACTTCCTGGGCATGAGCTTTAACAGACAAAATGTTGGAATATGACTTTCCAGGGGCATTCCACCAGAAAAAGGAACAAAGCCTCAGATGGGCAAGTGTACAATTTGCTAAACACACTGCTCATGCTCACTTCCCAAGGGTAAGGAGGGCACTGTGCATGTGAGCAACCCACCCGAAGGGAAGAATCATGGGAAAGGGCTGCAAGATGCCAGCCTATAAAGTCCTAGAATCACAGTTAAACACCCCAAGTTACCCACTAGGATCTCTTTTAAGTGTTCTTTCCTTTCTTTCCTGCTCTAAAACTTTTTAATAAACATCCGCTCCTGCTCTGAAACTTGCCTCATTCTCTTTTTCTGCTTTATGTCCCTCAGTCAAATTATTTCTTCTGGGGAGGCAAGAATTGAGGTTGCTGCACACCCAGATGGATTCACCACCAGTAACTAAGATGACTTCTACCACAACAGGAGGACTGGCAGGCAACAAAGTGAGCACTGAAGACACATTCCTTTCCTCTCTGTCCTAAAATAAGCTGTAAATCAACTAACCGATAGCATAAAGTTATTGCTTTTAGCTACTGGCTGGCTTCAGAGATGCCCATGAATTTTCTTCAGATTCAATCGATGTTTTCTTGCTTCTTAAAAGAACTCTAAAACTGAATGAAAAGGATGGTGGTAACTGAAAATGGTGACTGTATTAGCATGCTATCCCTATGATAACTTTCTTTTCATTTCCTTCTGAACGAAAGAAGCAGAACCCTTCACTGTATCTCTGGATTTTTTGCCCTATGTTTAATAAGCATCTACAAGAAACCCTAGGAAGCCCATTATTCCTAAGACTAACCAGAACTAAGAGCAAAGAAGGGGAAAGTTCTGGCATCTGTCCAGTACAGCTGTGAAAAGTTTGTTCCTCCTGGTACCACATTTACAAACACACTGGGTAAGGTTTCTCAAAGTGCTCCAAGGTATGAAGGGGACTTTGGTACCTCCTGCATTAAGAATCTTTGAGGATAGGAAACAAAAATCTGCTCTTAATAACTGTCAGTATCCTTAAGAGATTCCTTTGTACCTAAGTGTTAAATTTCCTGAGAGCTAAGCTCTGCGCTCATAGTCTTTCACCTATGAGCAGTCATTAGCATTTTCTTTCTCTGAGGCAAAGCTCATCTGTGGGTCAATACTATTCCTGGCCAACAACACTCTCGTTAAGATCAAGAGTCAAAATTAGTGATAAGCAAAATGTTGAAATGCCAGCAAAGGGTAGGATGAATGCAAAAACACGGTTTACATTTTGGAAACAAGGACAGAGGCTTGGTCTATGTCAGAATTTGGAGCTGGTAAGTAAGATTTTTAAAAAATCCAGCAGGGTAACTGTGAGAAACATGTAGGTCACTCTACTTTTAATAAGCCACAGGGGCAAATAATAAATGCACACTTACACATAGACATATACCTTGCAAGGTATATAAGCTCTGGAAAACTTTGTAATTTTGACTTGGTCTGGTGATAATTTCCAGGCCTTGTCCTATAACTGGCTGCAGAAAATAAAAACTTTTTTCCTCCCCAGTTCATCTGCATCTTGTTATTGGTCCATGAGAAATAGCAGCCCAGCCCTCAGTTTGATATGGAAACAAGTTCAGATTTGTACTTGCATTTCACAATCATTCACACATATGCTTCGAAAAATTACATTTTTGTTAGGAGGTATTCTATCTTGGAAATCTTATAGTATAGTTGCATATTTTATGGATAAAATTATTCCTTGGCAGAAAGCCTTCATTCTTGTTATGGTGTGACATAGACTGCTAAAGCAATTCTCCAAATCAAAACCAAAACCACCCAAATCCAATGTGGCAGACGTGCTGGGCAAAATAGTTTAGATCAGACATCTGCCGTGGAGTTGATGTGAACACATTTTTTATAAGTACAACATCTCTGTGATAAAGCACCATGAGAATGCATAGTCTGGAGACCATTAAGGATATAAGTTAATATAAATCTTATAAACAACCAAATAATGAAATAAAATAGGAGAATGGATCATTATCTCATACCATAGAGGCAAAACAGTTATCAGTCTCTGCAATCCACAAGCTCTTTGTGTGGTGTATTCTAGTTTAGACCGGTGACCTACAGGCACAAGCTGACATGCTAAACCATTGGAGAAGTAAGGAACTATTCCATTTGTTGGGTTGGTATAAGAGTTGACAGGATAAAAACAGGACCATACCCCAAGTATCAGTTAATGTAACTGTGCTTCTAAGGCCAGGAACACTGGTTCAGAGCTAGGGAAAATTTTGTAACAGGGATAGGCTAGAGTCAGGACAATCTAAAGATAGGGAGTCCCAGTCATTCCCCCAAAAGTCCAGTCTTTTCAAATAAAAGCAATGGTATTAAACATTAGAAAAGCTACAAAAAGTCCTATCAATTTACCTAGTTACTCACAAAGTCAGCTCCCTTTTTATTCCAGCCAAAGGAGTTAACGAGTATAAACATTGTGTTAGCAATCAAATGCCTAAGAGGACACAGTTTAAAGTAAAATTATTTAATGATGTTTCAAGAGGAAAGAGGTTTTAGAGATTGGATTATTTTAAAAGGTCCATTACTAAGCAAAAATCACTTCTTAGAATTCTAATAAACTGGTCTGAAATTCCTCTTTCTCAACAATGCAATCAACCCAAACACGGGCATTTTTAACTTATTATAAATCTTCAATTTTAATTCATCAATGATTTCATAGGACAATGAGTAGCCTCTTTATTATTATTATCTAGGCTTTTAGGTGTGTGCCAAAATTCCCTCAAAGAAGATAACCTTATGGAGAGGATTAGTTGAGTTGTACGTCCCGTTTGATGCTGACCCTAAATGTCCTTTGTGCCTCATTTGCAGATCCCTTCCCCATGTGCAATTGTGCCTCACAGCAGAAGCACAGATGCTATCTGAGTCTTGAGAGCCGGTGTCTGTGACTCACTGTTGAAAAGCTGTGGAACAATATGCAATCTCCAATACGCATACTGGAAGTAGAGTCAGAGAAGACCTCAGGACTTGCTTAGGACAAGCAGACAGAGGAATTGTTCAGTGAAAGGGGCTGAGAACAGATGACCAGAAATATCTTGGAAAAGCAGTTCCAGAGGGCTCAGTGGGAGGGTTTGGAAGGCATGCTAATGCAAGACTAGAAATCATGAGAGAATCATTGGTCAGCATGTGGAGGAAGTTACGCATGAGGAGGACAGATGATCAGGACTTGCTTAGTAACAAAGGCTAGAAAGAGATGAAGAGGTCTTAATTTCCAGGCAGAATTAGGCAGTTGAGCTCTAATGAGGCTGGTCATCTGTGGTCAAGTTATTTTGATAGGTTCCTAAACTGACATTTGCCCTGTCTGTTGTTTAGAAGGAATGATTTAACTGCAGTGGTGGGAAATACAGCATCTGTAGCAGTTGATAGTGGAGAAAGTCACCAAGTGTAGCATCCTGAACCAATCCAACCTTGGAGTGATGCCTGACCAAAGTGAAAATGAGTTCACAACAAGAACTCACCCTACAATGGACCTTAGTGGCTGCTGGAGTTAGTAATTTGGATATGGTATTTAAAATTAGTTTTAGAAAAACCTTGTTTTTCTTTGTTTTTGGTGTGCATTCCACTCAAGTCCTCCCTATTATCTATTATTTAATATTTATGAAATCTCTTCTCCCAGATAAATCATTTGGTTTAACACCCACTCTCTAGCAATTCTTATTTTGCCTCCACTGTGCTTTATGTGCACGTTGTTTCTGCTAATATTTTGCTCTTCCTTTAAGATCCAGCTCAAACTCAGCCATGTCCATGACGGTTCTGTCCCTGGAGGCTTGCTCTCATATTTCCAACCACTGATACCTCTACTCTCAGATATGAGAATAAATCTCTCACAGTTTTATGGTGTCTCTCACCAGCTATATCCCTGAGTTCTTATTAAAACCATGCATTAAAATAATGTTTCTACCAAAATCTTGTTACCTCAAGTAGATGGTGATCTCTTTAAAGGGTGAATGATGCATTCTGCTTCTCCCTTTTTCTCATCATACCAAAGTCATAGAGAATTTATATCTGATAAGGGCCATTTGAAAGGTTAATTTTATTCTAATGTTGGTGTGTTTTTAAATACATGGCAATCTTCATAACATAAAATTTATAATATATTACTTACTCTGCAAAATTTCATGATAAATATATATTAATAAAGTGTTCAAAAAACCCCAGTAGAAATTTCATATTAAATTTATGTTTTAATATAATGCAAAAGCAGTAGGGCTACAGTTTTTCATTTAAAAATAACCCCACAGTTACCTATGATAAGTCACAGTGAAGTGTATGATCTATTGCTAGATAGAACTGGTAGACTTCTGACCTGATTCCACTTTAGGATGGGCTTTGTTTTCCTTTTGAAATAGTCATATTTTCTCATCTGACATCAAGAAATAAAACCTACCACAAACAGAACTCTTATTCGCCATGAACTGATGTAAAGCAGCTTACCACTAATGGCTGCAATGCATCATAAATTTAAAATAAATTAGTGGCCATTAAGCCACAGGCTCCCCATCATTTGTATTACAAATGATGCTGAGACATCAGGCATTACTGGAACCACCTTTCATCTGAAGAGTGATATTGATATTCTTCAGCCAGAGCACATTAAAATGATTCAATGAAATACACCAACTTTGGGAAAGATATAGCATGTTAAGCTTGTGATGAGAATAATACTGAAGTTTCCTAGGAGCAAAAAACATTTTCTTCCAATATAAAAACTGTGTCTTCGAGGTACAAGTTAAATATATCTCAAATCAAAGTGACTTTTTAGAAACCCAGTAGTGGTGTACTATTTATACCTTAGCCATTCACCACCTAAATCACAAAGCACAAAGGGATTGTTCAAAATTTATTCATAAGTTATAAAAGACAATTTCAATTTCATTTTTGTATCATGTTTTAAACTCTTTTCAAGATGATTTAGTTATACAGAAAATGCATTGGGCTTTATTGGTGTCATAGAAAAGGAAATGTCAAGCTGAATGTTAAGAAACTAGAGAGTAATGCATAAATGCATGAATTTAGAGCAATGGGTGAGATTTTAAAAAATATAGCTATAGACCCAATGAAACTACTCTTTTAATGTGTTCTTTTTATATATTTTTTGAATTTAACATCTGAATAATATCTAGTTACAAATAAAATAGAGAATGACAATGATGTAAATCACCAAAGTCCTCAAATCCATTCAACTATAATCTCAAAAGAATTTTACTATTTTTGGTCCTAATGGCAGCAGAGACTGCCTGGAGTGGCCTCTATGAAGACAGGGGCTGCAGTGGGGGAGGTGTGGCCAGGGCCCCATGCTGTGCAAAGCTGGCAGGGGCCAGGAACAGATGGCAGCCCTGCCCCCCACCAAGTTAAACGGGTTGGAGCCCCACACTCCCCAGTGCAGGTGTGGCTGCTGCTGCCGCTGCCCAGTCATGGCTCTGGACCTGGACATCCGTGCACTCTCTGGGGCCCAGGAAGCTCCCCTGCCCCTGCAGGTTCAGAAGTGCCTGCTCCTCCTCCCTGGCCTATCCCTGCTCCTGGTGGCTGCCTAGATTTCAGGTCAAAGTTGAAGCCAAGCCTGGGTGCTGTTGCGACCTGGCCGTGTGCACCTCTTGGGGTAGTGTTGACATGACAGTCCTTCCTAGAACCGCTCTGAAACTTTGGGCATCAGTGAGCTCTGGGAGGGAGGCTGGGACAGGGGAGCTGAGGGCAGCTTGGTATGAGGCTGCAGGTGCCCCTTGGTACAAATAACCTGAGTGCCAGATTCCTGGGCAGAAAGGGGGTGGATCCTCAGCGAAACCCCACCTTTAATCCAGAGACAGCCTGAGGCCTGGGGCCAGTCAGTTCTGGGTAGAATCTGCAGCCCAAAGTGAGAACTTACGGAGCTTTTTCCTAGCCCACCCATGGCTGCCTACAGACCAATCAGCATGCACTTCCTTCTGAACCCTTAAAAACCCCAGACTCTGCCAGACTCACACAGACGTCAGGATTACCAGCTGCAGGAAGGAGCTACCCACTTTGGGTCTCCTCAACTAGTCAGGACAACCTGCCTGTGGAAAAAAGCTGTCGTCCACTGTGGGTCTCCTAAGAGCTATTATATTGCTCAATGAAGCTCCTCTCTGCCTTGCTTACTCTCCAGTTGTCCGTGTACCTCATTCTTCCTGGAGGTGGGATGGGAACTTGGGACCTGCTGAATGGTGGGACTGAAACAGTTGCAACACAACCAGGGCTGAAACATCCCCATCTCGCCATGTTGCAGGTGATGAGAAGCAGAGAGGAGCCGTGGCCCTTTGGGAAGCCCCTAGGTCTGGGCTCCCTGAGCCAGGGCTGTGACACCCTCTTTGGCGCTCTGTGGCTCCTGGCATTGACAAGCTTCCAGGCACCACTGCATTCCCCAGTGCCCACAGCAGAAGCTGCTTGTGGTATGCCCGGTCCAGCCAACAGCCTCACACAAAGCCGATACCTGTGCCAGCACCCGGAACTGCCCACCTGCTGCAGCCGGCAGGCCTGGCTGTGTGCTGTGGCTGGACCCCCATGCTCACTGCTCACTCACACACCCTTCGCCACTTTGCACCTTGCTCACCCTTGGCAGGTATGGGATCTGGGCAGATCCCACAAGCTGAGCACAACCTGCTGGGCCAAGTAGGCTGAACGAGCCCAGCAGGTTTGAGCAAAACTTGGGCACAGAGGTTTTGGGCTGGTGAAGTGACACCCTTAAGGATCCCATGGCCCTAACTCAAATCTTCCTGTTGATTCCCTCTACAGCCAGCAGATCCAGTGTGTACTAAGACAACTCACATTTGTTGAGTTGCACATTGAGAGTGTAAAGTTACCACTTGAATGTGTTTGCTCACCTCCCAAGAGCCCTTTTGGGTGTGTTGGCAACCTCAGGGATTATTTTTTACCCCCACATATCAATGAGAATGAATTACACACTCTTTCCACAAAAATATTTAAAAGTGATCTTGTCTGTCAATTCATAGCAATCAGCCCTTCATATAACACCTTCTCTTTTGCAAAATTAGTGTTGGCAGGGAGAGGATAAGGAGGCCTCTAGCTATATCTAGCTCAGGAAAGCTGTCAATTTCATAAATGAGTGGGGTGAAGAACTACGCATGAAAGGAGGAGTCCACATGGAATGTCAGTTCAACTCTTATGAAGTCCCTCAGAAAGTGGTAAAAAAAAATTAAGAACACTGGGTGTTTGAGATATTTAAGTAATATAGGAAGAAGGGAGTTTGAAACTCCCTGAGAAAGGCAAAAGTGGGAAGATGAGTGAGTTACAAGTCACAAATTAGGCTTCAATCACATATGATCTTCCTGGGCACAGCACCCTCTCATATACTTACTTTGGCATATTTCCTTTAGAAGCCAAAAAGATTGAGGAGCCATTATGTTTTCTGACATAGTACTAAAACTATAGCATTTTTTTTTCCCCTTGAGACAGAGTTTTGCTCTTGTCACCCAGGCTGGAGTGCAATGGCATGATCTCGGCTCACTGCAACCTCCACCTCCCAGGTTCAAGCGATTCTTCTGCCTCAGCCTCCCAAGTAGCTGGGATTTCACAGGCATGTGTCACCATGCTGGGCTAATTTTGTGGGGTTATTTTAGTAGAGATGGGGTTTCTCCATCTTAGTCAGGCTGGTCTCGAACTCTGACTTCAGGTGATCCGCCCACTTTGCCTCCCAAAGTGCTGGGATTACAGGCGTGAGCTACTGTGCCCAGCCAAAACTATAGCATTTTTAAGTATACTACATGCAAATAATGCTTTTCTCCATATATATGGAAATATATATATATGGATATATATATTTGCATAGATCCTTTTCATTGAACAAAGACCTTCACACTTTTGTTTATCCCATTCAACCACTCACAACAATTTGTCATTGATAAATATCACTATTTAAATGATTTAAATATCACTCAAAAATCCTTATTTTACAGTGAACAAAACAAATTCTTACATAGGTTCAAGGACTTGTCTGGAGTCACACAGCTTCTAGTGGTAGAGTTAAGGTTTGACCCTGTATCTTTTACCTCTGGGTTAAATCCTCATTTCAAAATGCCATGATGGCATGAAACGATATTTATGTTTTCAAAAAGCATTCAGTCATTTTCAGAGCATTTTTCCTTGTTGGTGTGGGCCACCTGAGCTCTATGTGGAAGAGCCAGGAGCTGCACTACAACCATATTGCAGATACAGAAGTCAGGCTCAGAGAGTTTACACCACTTGAATAAGAATCACATGGCTAGAAAATAATGAAGACTGGAATTTGGTCTTTTTATTTTAAATTCAAAGTTCTTAGCCAGCAAACTCGATTAATTGAAGACATACAGGGAAAAGTTAATGGGAAGGCTATCTGGGATTCTTATTCTACTATAAAACACTTCAAAGCACTGAGCTTGGGGCTACCAAGCTTGCTTTCCTAGGAACTAGTACTGTGATCTTTCACCATTTAACCTTTTTGTACTTCAGTTCTATAATTTGGAAAATGATGATCATATCCTTCACAAACTCATAAATAGATTAAAATTCAAATGAGGTAATACATGTTAAAGGATGCTATAAACTTTACACTGCCATACAAATGTAAATGTCACTGTTTTCTACCACTTAACTCATGATTTTCTGAAAAGGTCTTATGGGCAGTTTCCTATTTGATTCAGAAATTTTGAACGTACATTTGAATAAAGTTAAAATATATATACATATTTAAGCTTGAATATTTTACATTCAATTTTATTAGCAGTATACAATATTAACTATATTTATTAGGTAAAAGGAATTATACCAGGCCAAAAAAAAGATACTTGGCATAAACACCTTGAGGACCTGTCTTGGCAGAAATTTAATAAACAAACATGTATGCTTTCGATTTTCATGATCATTTATTTTGTAGAGTGACAACCTCCCCCATTTTGCTTCCCATCGACTCAGTAGCGCAAAGATCTTGATGGGTCTTGGGATAAACACTGCTATATATAATTACAAGTGATAAAGAGACTTGAGAGCAAATCTCTCAAAAAGCATGAAACTTTCTTAAATCTAATAACAAAGTAATATTTCAGTGGAGGAGAATAGTAGTGGATCATTCCATTCTGAAAAGCAAGTATTTCAAGAAAGAGTTTCTGAGCATACAAATGCCATTTTGAATCTGAAATGACTCTCAAAATAAACTAGGAAAATAAAAAGAAAAATACATGAACTCTGCATAGATACTCAGATAAAATCTCCTCTGTCATATGGTCGCCTACCTTGTCCTCCTTAGCTAAGTCAATCCCAATGTCTTTTGGTGACTTCCTTTGTTCATTACATAGCATTATTATTATTATTATTATTATTATTATTATTGCTTTACCAATATTTTTACTCAGCTGCAACTATACTACATAATAATAACCTTAGTAATCATATGCTAACATATATCCCACAGTTATATTAATATAATAACATAAGAAATAGGTGGCATTTTGGAAATTCCAGTAGGTCACCATTTTAGGAGATGTGTTGTCTATTTTTTGTTTGTTTGTTTTGTTTTTTAATTTTAGGAAGCCCACTCTTTTAGAGTGGACATAAGACTATCCATATGGATGGGAGTAGAAAATTAAGTTATTTTTAGCAGACAGTGCTAACGGAGAGGTGCCTAAATATGAGTCAGAGGTGTTTGTTTTTTTTTTTCTTTTGTACTGGGGATCCTAAAGAACCCTGCAAACAGTGAGGAAATATGTTAGCAATAACTGATGTGGACACCAGCAAGCTAAGGCTCCAATAATTCCTGGTAGATCTTGAACTAATTTTTGGGAAGAACCTCAGTCCTGAAATTTCAAATCTAGATTTCCACAAGTGATATGGCCATAACTGACCTCTTTGTAGACACAGAACAATCTTTTCGAAAATGTGAAAGTTTGCAGACCACTCAATAGAAGAATAAGAGCTGCTCATTAAGTTTTAATTATTTGAAAGAATGAATCCTTTCCTAAACTTTCTTATAACTTTTCCACAAAGGCACATGACTGGATAGCACTTTTTAGTGTAGGGCCAGCTAAACTGTCAGCAAGTCACACTGTGCTATTGAACACTGTGTTTAGCTTTTCCTGAACTCGTCATTCCACATTCAGATGCCTACTTTTGATAGGTCAATTTTAAGTGACAAATGAAGACCTATTTTAAGCCAAAAATTAATGAAACTATCCTGTTTACATGATGAGGATCCATCCCCTTGCTATATAATCTTTTTAAGAACCACAAAAGCATCTATCTATGCAACTTATACCAGAATTAAGGAGTGGCGGCGGGGGGAAGTGTTGGGCTTCTTGTAGAGAAAGATGTACCATAAAAGGCTATATTGCACACAGGTGCAATGAAAGGATTAAAAGCTATAAAATTATAAACAAATGATAGGAATGAAAATGTCAAAAAATAATGATTTGGGAATTAGAAGAAGGCATTTAATAAAGAGAGAATAGAGAGAGAGAGGCAGGGAAACAGGAGACATGCTACTTTTCACTTTTGTCCCAGAAGATTTACATGAAGTATGAAGTCAAAAGGAGATGATGGGAAAGGCAAAGACAATGCCTACCTGGGCAGCGTGGTAATCCGCATAATGAGTTATAATACCAATAGATTCCTTCGACATTTATGGATTCTGTGAAAGTGTGTGAATTGTGTAGACTTTAACAGTAACCTTAATATGAAGAATAAATGACTAAAAGGAAAAATGCGTAATTATTAACTCAATTATACAAACCATACATAAATATGGTTAATAAGAATGTGTTGAGTATCCAGTGACAGCATATAGAGGGCATAACTTTCATCCAACTTAATGGTTCCACTAATAATCCGAAGTGAAAAAGTATTTTGCAATTTTTCATTGACAAAAATGAATTATAACATGAAAGTTGAGACAAATTGGAAAAATAATCTCAGACAAGTATCTAGGTAAGACACCTAACTACTTGATGTTTCCCCACTTAAGAAGTTAATAAACTTTCAGAATTTCTAGGTTCCTGTTTTCCTCTACTAGGAAAAAAAGTACACCACAAAGTATAAAAGTATATGTCTTTTCATGGGAAAATACAGCCGATTGTCATCCCATAGGTGTCACATAATGGCATTCATTATTTAAGCATTGCTTGATGATAGTTTCTTACTTATTTTTTAAGAGAAAAGATCTTGTTCTATCATCCAGGCTGGAGTGCAGTGGTACAATCATAGCTTATTGCAGCCTCAAATTCCTGGGCTCAAGTGATCCTCCCACTTCAGCCTCCTGAGTAGCTAGGACTATAGCTGTGCTCCACCATGCTCAGATAATTGGCTTCCAAAGTGCTGGGATTACAAGCATGAGCCACCACACCTGAATGACGATAAGTTCTTGTGCTTGAAAGCTCCAATACTTTTTTTGTCAGTAATCTGAAAGCATACCCATCTCTCAGGGGCAAACTCATATTGATCATTTGCCATCTTAGTTCAAGACACTATGATGTATCTGCAAATTGTTATATTGCTTAAAGAGCTGCTCACAGCCAATAGGGCCTCACTCCAGTGTGTAGCTAAGAGAAGAATACGCAGTGGATGCCAGGATGTCACTAAAGGAAGTATTTGAACCCAGAGAATTAGCAGTGAGTGAGTGCCCATGCTCTTCCACCTGGCCCAGACCCATTATGTCCCAAATCCTTGATCATCCTAATCACCCCCAGAAGAGATTTTTTTTTTTTTTAACATCCAGGTTGCTCTATTAAACTCACCATTCAATACCCTGTTTTATAACTTCTACATTTTTACTGTATGCTTTGAAGCTATTTCCATCAAGTCATAACACCTTCTCCAACTTCCTTGTTATTATCTAATGGAACCTGGGTCTCTACTCATCTTTTCATGCTGGCTTATGGCTAAGACTCTATCTCTGTTCCATTTCCAATCATCTTTCATAGTGACATCAGTATACATGTGGCTTCTTAAGTTTCTCAACATTTTAAAATTTCCCTTGATCTTTTGTGTTTCTCTTTTTTTGGATATTCTACCTTATCATATACTGCATGGTCATAAACTAAAATTTGTCATTAACCAATATGACACTACCTCCCCCCCAACACAGTTAAAATGTAAACATCGCCCTCACCAACTTAAACCACTGTCAGTTCATTTCACTTGTTCAAATACTCTTACTATTAACAGCTTTTTAGCCTCACCAAGATTTCCAATACACAAATGCTATTACTTCACTCAAACCCCCGATATTTATCAAATTCTCCTACTTTTTGTTCCCTTTTTATAGAACTTAAATTAGATGGCTAATTCTTACAGCAACTCCTTTGAAAGCATTTCTGAATTATTTACTCCTGTCTACATGATGTTTATCTGGAAAATACCTAACCCAGGATGAACTCAAGTGCATCTCTACTAAAGACCTGAAAATTGCTGGATTAGATCACAAAACCATACTAACTGGTGCCTTTAAATTTCATGACATCCAACTTCAAATGTAATCTCAACAGTGTCCCAATGCTGCAATACAATTTTCCAGTAATTTGGCTTTCCCTGCATCTGAGACTTTGTACACCTCTTCCTCTATCCTCTGTTCAAAGAAGCCACTGCTCCATTGTCAGCCTACGATGAAACTGTTAATGTCATCACCAGGGACTAACTCATCTTTTCATGACTAAATACCTCACTCTACCTGAATACGTATTTTTACTCCTTCTAAATACTATATAAATCTCACATTTTTAATGATCTTGCTGACAAATTGTAACACTCAATATCAGCTGGCTAAAGTTCCTCCACCACTGGTCAGTGTTTGGATAGATACTGACAAGTTTTGTCTCGTGACACTCCTTTTGATTGTCATCCTTCTTTAGATAAGTAAAGGAATTTAGTATAATTACTATTGCAATCTAGATGTTTTTTAAAATCTTCTGAGGTGACATTGCATATCTTTATTCTGATCTATTATGTATTGATCATAAAGTATTAATCTCTAGACAATCTGATTTTCAAGTATTGTTTCCCATACAATTCTTAATTTTTTTCCGATATGTATATAATGACTACTGGGTGGTGAGTTTCTGGAGGGGCTTAGTTGAGGTTGCAACATCTCAGACAGGAAGGTAAGGAAAAGCATGACCTGAAACACCACAATCAGCATCCCTGACAGCCCAAGATGGAGAATCCACGACTAGAAATCAGATCTCCTGGTCCTTGGTTCTGTGCCCTTTTAATTTTTAATGTTATTTACTAACTTGCTCACAACTAACATAATCATTATAATCTAGTGGATTAGAAATTGGTTAATAAGATTTTAGACCACATAATTCAATATCCAAGAGCAGTAAGAATAAGAAGATTGTATGAAACAAACAAAGCTGTCTGTCATAGTACCTGAAATCAATCCAATCTTCCCCGTCTTTCCTTTTTCCCCTACCCTTCAATTTTTTCTATTTTTAGAGTGGAAAATCTACTTGAAAGCCATACACTTAATATTTCTACTAATCTACAGCTAAAAACTTTATTCTGTGCTTTCAGCAGATTTAAACATATTGATTCTTTAAAAACACACACTTTGGCTACCTAAAAATAGCCATTCTTTATATTCCCAAGACCCTTCTCAAAACAGCCTCATGTCACTTTTAATTTCAGCACGAATGCCACTGGAATTCAAAGGAGCATTCTGATAATTTACAGGTCTAAGACAAATCAAATTAGATGTGCACTCATTGATCACTTTAGCTAAAATAGCTTTAAACATGGTCAGAGGAGAAATGAGATTGAGACTAAAAAATGCTTCTGAAGTCTAACCACTGACTGTGAATTTTGATTGCTTCTTCATTCTGTACAAGATCAGAATGGCTTAGTCCAGTTAAAGTTCAGTCTGTGACTTCTGAGAACACACTAAACACAATGTGGCAATTTTAATCACATCTGAAAAAAAGATGTTGTGCTGTGAACAGTGCCAAGTAAACTGTCAACACTCAAAAACTAAATTACAATAATAAGAACATGTAGGAGGCCGTTCAAGAAAAGACAAGTGAAATGTCTGAAAGCTTAAGGAACTAATTTATGAGGGGTGATTAAGAGAAAAAAATGAGTAGCATGGCCAAAGAATACTAAGGACAGTGATGGAATAAATTCATATTTTTTGAAAGGCTTAAACATATTGAAAAGTAAAAGCATTTATTATTCACCAGGTAGGATAAAAATGATACCACTATATAACATTTTGTTTAGTATACTTTTCAAAATACATTTCATATATCTCAGAGTGTAATTAAGCTGTAAAGAAGTAATTTAAAATCTATAAAATATTACTTTTGTGATGAAATAATTTGGCAGAGGAAAGTTATTTCTAATGAAAGAACCCGATGAGCCATTTTTAATAGGGAAATGGAGACTGAACTAACAGGGATAAATAATTCTTAAACAATGATTGAAGGTACCACAAAATCCTGGAAGTTGGAAGCAGACACCGTCATCCTACCTCGCACTGACACTCTCTGTATGACGTTCTGAAAACTCCTAACTTTCTTAATCTGTAAAGTAAAGCAGTGGAGAAAAGTTTCTCTCGCTTTGTAAAGATCTATGAATTCATATAATAATGATTCAATGTGGTAAATACTTCTTTAGATAATATTAACTTACATGGAGTTGAAAGTGGAATCTATCTAATGACAAACCATACCTATAGCATGGCATTAAGAACTCATCAATAGTATTCTATACTTTTAGTTATGAACATAGCAATGAATTATTCTCAGTAGCTCTGTGATTAAATTTGGATGTGTTCTTGAGGAAAAGCATTCATGCAACAATATTTTTGGAATTATACTATTATTCCTTGGTACAAGAATATCAATAGGTATCATTCTTGAGCATGTATTACATGGCAGGAAATACACTACACTTTGAATAATTCATCTAATTTATTGGTAATATCACAAACCAAAAATTTTCCATTATCACCTTCATTCCACGGATAAAGAATTTATATTAGACTTGTTTTTAATGTTATCCTCTTAAATGCAGAAATTCCATATACATCTTAATTTTTAAAAAGTTGTTCTTAAAATACATAAAAACCCTCCACTTCTTTAAGTATAATTTTAATGATAATATTCTGACATCATAAACTAGTTAATCATGCTCTGTAAAATTAAATACAAAGTCACATTTATATTTTAAACTCTAGCTCTTTTCTTTTGTGTAGCTTGGCAAGCATCTCAGATATAAGCACCCAACTGGTTCCAGCAAGTCCTGTAGCAATAGTTACTTAGAATTCCAATTGAATTTGCTAATCTGAGGTATTACTTCCAAATAAATACATGTTGCAAAGTGCAACATGTATTTACTTAGAAATATATGTTGCAACATGTTTTCACTTGGAAGTAATACAGCAGATTATCAACTTCAATTGTAACTCTTTTTCATTATCTATAATTGACACAAAAACCTACAGACTAATTTATTTTCTTCTTTCTTTAATATACACCTGAAAAGTTGTATTAAACTATGACAACAAGCTTAGCTTTCAGGGGAGATACCCAATATGTCCTTTGGCTGGTGTGAAAGGTGAAAAGTTGTCCTGCTTTATCACATTACCAGTACGTTTTATTCCACTGACACTTAATCCTCAGCAGTGGAATGAGAGGCACACACAAAAGCTGTATTCTGCTGAGGATCTAACAGAAACTGCTCTGCACTTTCACAGCCTTCAGGCTTTTCTGCTTTAAGGTTTCTTGGGAAGTGTATCTGACTACTTATGGAGCTGGTGAGGTATCTAAAATATTAAAATAATATATATATATATAAAATCGGTAGGTTGACATTATATATATATATATTTTTAATCACCACAATTACATTTTTCATTTTGAGTTTTTATAACCTGCATGCCTGTTTAAGAATGAAAAAAAGAGAATTTGTAAAATATATATATATATAAAATCGGTAGGTTGACATTAGATATATATATATTTTTAATCACCACAATTGCATTTTTCATTTTGAGTTTTTATAACCTGCATGCCTGTTTAAGAATGAAAAAAAGAGAATTTGTAAAATATTCACTAACTATAAGTGGGAATATACTTTTCACATGGAAGAAAAAAAGGCAATGGAAACAAAAAAGCAATATAAACAGGGGAACAACAGTGGAAAACAAATACGCATTGTTTTAGAATTTTGTAAGAGAAAATAGCTGAAGGAGTTTCAGATCTTATAAGAGTATTTGTGCATATTTACACTGCGACCTCATAATAGCACACAGAGTCATTGTGCAATGCCTTATGCCTAAATATCCCACATTTCCACATTTCATACTACAGGAAGGAGTTAATTTTGCATATGCTATATGTTGCCTTTATACTAAAACACTGATTCTAAACATTTCAAACCTTTTTTACCCTCAAAAAAGTCTTGCATTTTCCCTTTCATCAATTATTCCTTTGATCATTAAGGCTTTTACTTCTTCTCTCTTCTCCCACAGCAATTCACATCTCCGCCTTTAAGAATATCATGAAGCTTTAATAAATTTTACTTCTCTTTATTCCCAACTAAATGGAACTCTTTGTCAGGCACCATATCTTTGTAATCTTTGTACATCAGTACCTACCATAATTCCTGGCACAGAGGAGGATCTTAATACATGTTTATTAAATGAAAGAGAAAAATATGAATGAAGGAACTCGGGTTCCAAGCAAGTAAGTAACTTCTAAAAAATCACCACATTATTGAGTGGCAGGGCAAGGACTAGGATTGCATTTCAATGTCTTATTTGATCATTATTATAATAATTTTTATAATGTTCAGTTTGTTCATTCCTTCAAAAATATTTTCTACTATATGCCAGGGTATGTTTAGGAATACAACAATGAACTAAATAGAGGGAAAACAAAATCTCTGCTCTCATGACATTTATATTCCAGTGGGGCACTGAAAGTTTACATTCTAAACATGCATTGTCCAATATGGTAACCATTTACCAAGGGAGTTTTATACAATTTAAATTAATTAAAGTAAAATACAATAAAAATTCAGTTCCTTTCTCAGACTAGCTTCAAGTGTTCAATAGCCACATGTGACTACTGGATAATATATATTAGACAATCAGATTTATAGAACATTTCTATCACCATAGAAAGTTCTATAGGACAGTATTATTCAAATAAAAAGTAAATAATAGATAGTGATAAGTGTTATGGAGAAAAAGACATAACACAATGAAGATGGATAGAACCATGTGATGTCGTGTTGAAATTTTTGACAGAGTACACCTAGAAGACCTCTATGAGAGGTGAATTTTGAGTAAAGACCCAAAAGAAATGAGGGTATTTTTAAATCCAAGGGAAAATCATTCCAGGTAAAGGGAAGAATGGGTGCAATTACCTGAGGTGAGAACATGGCAGGTATATTCTAGGAATAGCAGGTGGATAGCATAGCTAAAGCAGAGTGAGCAAAAGGGAGGATAACAGAAGACAAGTTCATGGAGATAAAAAGGAGAGTAGATAATTAGAGTGAGCTGGGAAGTCTTAGGTAGTCTTGGACATGACTGAACTTAGGTTATGACAGGATTTCATTGGTAGGTATATTCAGAAACAGGAACACCAAATCATAGACTGCAAAGATAATCTAGACTATAAATAATAGTACCTTGGGCCAGGTAACAGCAGCAAAGGTGATGAGAAGTGATTAAGTGTTGGATTTATTTAGAAGGCAGCACCAATAAATTTGCTAATAGAAAGTTAAGTGGGTGAAAGAAGAGAGAGGAAAAGTCAAAGCATGGCATCAATGTTTTTTTACCTGATCAACAGATCTGGAGGAGAATTTCAGAAGATGAATTTTAGATATGCGAATTCAGAGATGCCTGTTAAGCATTTGAGTGGAAATACTGAAAAGAGGCTTTGTATATAGGTCTAGAGTTCAGGAGAAGTTGAAACTGAAGATATAAATTTAGGAGGCATCAGCCTATAAATATGAGCTACAGTCATGAGAAGGTGCAAAGTCATCTATGGAGCAAGTATATATGGAAAGGAAATCCAAGAGCCAAACTTTTGAACATTGAGAGTTTAAGGGGAAAGGAAGAACCAAAAATAGATACTGAAAAGATGTGGCTAATGGCATCAAAAGAAAAAAACTTAAGTGTAATATTTTATAAGTAAAATCAAGAATGTGTTTTATGGAAGACCGAGAGTGATTAAATACTGTATCAAATGCTCCAGAAAGGTCAATTACAACGGGGACTAAGAAAAGACCACTACATTGGCAGCATTGAAGTCCTGAGACACTCGGAAAGAGCAATTTCAGATGAGGGGGTAAAAGAAAAATTCTGATTGGAGTGGGGGCAAAAAGAAGGGGAAGAGAGAAACTGGAGCAACACTTTCAAGAAGTTTTGCTTAAAGGGAAGGACATAAGTATGGTTGTAGCTGACAGGTAACGTTGGTCTAAATAACATTTTCCACTTGTTTTGTTTTTTTCCCAAGTTGAAGGATGGAATACCATGGTTATAAGCTACAGGAATGACCCAGCTGTGAGAGGGAATACTGCGAATGGAGAGAGAAGAAAGAATTTTGTCCACAGTACGGCCCATTAATAGTTGAGGGGGTGAGAAAGGAAGCGTATAGTTGACCTTAGTTAGGACAGATACTGATACAGGAAAGAAAGTAAAGTATGTCAGATCTGGATGTAAACAGGTGGGAGACTGTAGTAGTAGAAGTATGTGGAAGTTTTACTGATTATGTAAACTTCCAAATGAAGTAGGAATTGAAGTTACCTTCTGGGTAACTTCAAGGAGGGAAGACAGTGGCTTTGGGGAATACGGATTAAATGACAAATAATCATCTCACTGAGTGAGAGAGAGATTGGGCTAGAGTAATAGAATATAAAATATGGTTACCAGGCAGCATTTTGGGCCCACCTAAGATTATCGATCATCAATTAGAGAGATTAGTAAATCCTACAGTGTGGTTTACATTCTGCCACGGAGATAAAGGAACTAAGCCGATGGCTTTAGCCAGAGTTCTGGTTTCATCAAGAGATACAAAAAAAATTAATGGTAGGTAGATAAGTTAAGAATGTATGCAAGGAACTTAAATTAATTGAATCTGAAGTTTAGCTCGGTAAGGGAGGTGAAGATGGTATGGAAAGCAGTTAGAGATGAGGTAGTATATCAACACCTTAACAGTACTGATGGAGTTAAAGGATTATTACAGTTGTAGTATTAGAAAACAATGGGGTGGAAGATAGGACATGGTGACTGAGGAGTAAGTTATTTAAAAATTGAGATTATTTGAAAGTTATTGATAATGACAAGCTTAAGGGTGTGAACATGGGAGCTGGGGATCTTCTGGAAGACAAGGAGTGGGGAGGAGATTGGATGATGATAATTGCTAGTGAATAGCTATTGTTTCATTCATTCCCTTTTTTCAATTACGACAAAGTGTCTGGATTGGATATATAATTTCCCCCTATATTGTAGAAAAATCACTAAAATTTAGAAGGGATGGATAACACGTTTAAGGGAGATACTGGAAACAGGACATTCCTCGGCCTGACATCAAATATATACTTTTGTTCACTATTTTATTTTAGTGATACAAGGTTACACTACTATGACTGGTTCTTTTCAATAACAAAAATCTATACATTTCTGTTGTTATGGGTATTAATTATGGTCTCACAAGATGAAAAATCGATTTCAAGAAAACATAGACCAAATTTATGAACGGGTGCTTAAAAAAAGAAAAATATCTAATAAATTTTAGTGAACTATAAATACAAAACTAACAATTAACAATAACTTAAGAAAATTCCAAACTGGAACAAATGTATTATCTTTCCAATTCTGTATTCTTTAGACAGTGATCCCATAATAACATGTCAATCAACTGATGGAATATACAGCTACTGCATATGACACCAACCTGAAGAATTAGAAAAGAAAGATATAGTCATGAGGCATTCCTATTCCAGAAAAGTTAACAAAAACATGAAATTCAAAGTCAGGTAGACCCAGGTATGCATCCTGTTTCCAATATTTACTTAGAAGATTAACATGTTTATTCTTAGTAAATTCAAAACACAGCAATCCTCAATAAGTGCAGATTGATATAAAATATATATTTAATACTTTTGTTTCCCTTTAAACCTACAGCTATTGCTAATGAATTTATCTAAAGTTTATTTGTTACAAACTGTTATAAAATTTGGTTTAACTCATTTTTTATTGGGATCATACATTTTGTATATTTTTCCCTTATATTATAAAATAGATCTTTTTCAGGCTTCTCTTGGGCCCCGCTTTCCTGTCTTCTTTCCCACTGCAATTCCAATATTGTGGAATTTAATTAACACATCTCTTCATATAATCCACTCTTCAGGATTTCATATTGTTTCATTATATCTCTTCTTAGACTTGATATTTTCACCTTGTAAAGATAAAATCTGATTTGTCTTTCTTACTAGAACAGGTATTCTTTATATCAAAAACAAACATGAATTCACAAATACGTGCTTTCGATGATTTTAGCTTCTCTGTTTTTAATTTTCTCTGCATGCCATGTTACGAAGAATGGTGCTCATTTTGTGTACCTATTGTGTTAAAGTCTGTCTGAACACAATACACAGCTATTCACAGCAAAGGTAATGCACAATGACCTCTGTAATCACAATGGATATTGCAATTTATGCATTCTCACATGTGACAAGTTTTCTTACTCTACTGCATTGAAAAAGACAAAAAAAAAAGTGAGGGAATGGGGTCCTAGATGATGGAACATAAAGCCTGGACTAAATGTTAAAACATCTAATTTAGATAGTGTCTAGAAGTACCATATGCTTCTATGGGTAGAGTAACAGAAAGATGGATCACTTTTTTCTCCTTATGTCTATAATTATTTTAGGTTGAAATATAAGGCAAAGCAGTCTTTATCATATGATACTTATTTCTTTCTTATCCATTTTTCCTAGTTTCCATGCTGTAGAAGCTGTACACATCTTTGGAGAATTTTGAATTTTCAAAACAGCCTAAATAAATTCAATGTTAGAACATAAACTTAACAAAAACAGGTTGAGATGGTAGGACATCTTCTCCCAGATAGCCACATTATTCTTTGTTACTGTATTTAATTATGAGATATGAACTAATCATAGAGCTCAGAAATATTAGTTCATACAAATAAACTATGGGCATTTTATATATAAGGAATTGAAGCAGAGAGGTGTTGAGTATCTTCCCAAAATTCCAATAATAGGAAGCAGCACTGGAATCTGAATACAGGCAAATCCTCCATGCCCTACCACTATTCCACTAAGTCAATGCCTCTTAAAAAAAAAAAAAAAAAAAAAGGCAAAACATTTTTTAGGTATTTAGTAAAAAAGATGAGTTACTCATCCCTGAAAGCTTTTGGTATGCTTTGAAACAAGAGTGTATGTAGGCTCTTTACTTAAAAATCAATGATTGAGCACTCTAAAGAAATAAATAAACGAGATTGCTAGTGGAAAAAAGAATATCTCTTAGACAAAAATCACCATAACAAATAAAGAGTTATATTTGGAATATTAAATAAGTATCATTGAAGCTATAACTAGTACTTGTATATATAGCTAATTTAATTTGGACCTTATTAAATTTATTCTATGGTTAATAAATATGTATGACTTAGCTAAAGCAATAAAGAGAACTGTCTGAAACCAAACAGAAATTTAGATATTTTGTGAGATGTGTTTTTCTGACATTATTACTGATCCCCCTAAGGGAGCATGAATGTCTGCAGAAAATTTATCTTTTAAAAAGCATTTCTGTTTCCAGTTTTGTTTCTTCACAAATAGGTAGAAAAAAATCTAAATATAATTGTTCAACATTCACTGCTGTTTCATTTAATAAGCCAAAGAGAATAAAATCAGTCAAATAAACAAGACATTACAAATATAAAATTAAAATATGAGGTGAATAAAAACCTTTCTTTTTCTCCCACATTTGTATTTTGGAGTGTTTATAGGGCACAGAGGTGAGACTATTTTGTTAGGGAAACAGTTTCAGAAGCATGCATGAATTGCCTCAGGTTTCTAGTTCAATTGTGTCTGATCTAATATGGGAGCCAATTCTAAGGGGCAGAGGTTATGTTGGCTTTGAAAAGTTTTATCTAGCTTCTAAAACATATCATGTTTGACTTAAGGAATACTATTAAGTAATATTTTTGCCACAACATAGAGGTACTTAATATTTCTCGTGAGAAGCAGTGTTCATGAGAAGGACTTATAGTTCATTTTATCGGAGTCATCTGACTAAACTTGTTTTTCTTTATCTGCAAGAGCCAAACTAACTGTGTAGATATTTTACCTACATTTTAAACTAATCATGAAATACTCCTGGTGCCCAAGAGGCATTTGGAAAGTTAATGACAGCCTCTGTATTCAAGGACACTGTAACTAAGGTTATTAAAATTCAACGCTTTGCATATTTCTGATGAAAGTGGGGAAAAGTTTGTCCCACACAAGAGACTAAGAATACAAAGGGAGGCTTTAAAAATTTTCTGTCTCTAGATCCATGTTCACTCTTTGGAAGATGATAGAAATCTGAAACATTGAGAAAGACCTATTTCAACAGCAGTTTCTATATCCCAGTTTTTGCCCAAAAGTCAAATAAGCAACCATCTGCTGTTTGCTATGTAGATTTTACAGCTGCCATTGCCAAAAAACCCATCATTTCATCTTCATACCAATATCATGGCCGTTTACACCAGCTGAGATAAAATCCTAAATGTTCTGAACTTACTATATGATTTTTTCCTAATAGAACCAAAAAGATACTTTAAATGCTTTTGATTTATAGATGATTCTTTTATTTATTTTTATTTATTGTGAGACAGTCTTGCTCTGTTGTCCAGGCTGGAGTGAAGTGGTGCCATCTCAGCTCACAGCAACCTCCCCTTCTTGGGCTCAAGTTATCCTCCCACTTCAGTCTCCTGAGTAGCTGGTACACAGCACACACCACCACACCCTAGTACATTTTTGTATTTTGGGTAGAGGCGGGGTTTCACCATATTGCCCAGGCTGGTCTTGAATTCCTGTACTCAAGTGATCCTCTCAAAGTTCTGGGATTACAGGTATGAGCCACTGCACCCAGCTGATTCCTGTATTTCTATATCAATATAAGTCATATACATGAACTTAGGATTATCTAGTAGAAGATTGGAAAATTTAAAAGAAATTCCAAATTGCCTGCATACACATCTTATTTCTCCTTTTGCTCCCCTTTGTTCACTATCCATATTTCTCTCATAGTCCTATTTATAAATGCTCTTTACTCATCATATAAGGGGAAGAGATGAATCTGAAGTAGATCAGAGTTCTATTTGATGGTTTTATTCCGTTTCAGCCTTCCAAGAATGCACACTCATTTCCTGGGGTGCTGAGAAAATATACAGTTGCTTCCACTGGCTGCTGCTAATCCAATCATCGATTGCATGAGACACAAGGCCAAAGTAGGAAACCACCAGCCAACAGAATGCTACAGTCATGCACAGCACATTCTAATCAGAATAATTCAAGGCTGTGGATCATCAGTTGTTCATGAGTTTCCAAAAATCCATCAAAGCTTCCACAGAAGCTTTCCAAAGCTTTACACTTAACGCCCTTCTAGTGATTAGGACTATTCTAAGTGTAATTATTATTGCTTTTATAGTTTAAGAAAGTTGTGTTCCTTTAAAAAGAACTTCAGTAAACTCCAGGATGATAACCAATACCTATCTACAAAAACGCTAATGTAAATTAGCTTTGTGGTTGTGCAGGCTTATGCAATTCTTATAAACAGCAGATAAACTACAATAAAAACATTAGGTAATTACAAACACCTTTATAAAGTACAAGAAATGCAGTAATTTCACCAGAGAAAGGGCATAGGTATATTATTTGCAGATTCTATATTTACAGATTTCTTCATTATTTGCAGATTCTATATTTACAAATTTGTCTACTTACTAAAATTGATTTGGAACCTTAAAATCACTACTCTCAGTTCTTTTGCAGTCACTGGTGGATATGTGTAGAGTGGCGAAAAATTTGGATCACCTGACATGCGTTGTGTGACCTCATTGTCCCAGCTGAGGTCAAACAAGGTAATGATCTGCTTTCTTGTTCCAGCTCCCAGAGTATAAACAATTGTCCTTTTCAGGGCCTATATAATACCACATTTTCTGCATTTTCGTGCTTTTTGTTGGTAATTCTTCTGTTTAAAATGGCCTCAAAGCATAATGCTGAAGTGCTGGCTGGTGTTCCTAGGCACAAGAAGGCTGTGATATGCCTTATGGAGGAAAGGTATGTGTTTAATAAGCTTAATTCAGGAATAAATTATAGCATCTTCGGCCAAAATTCAATGTCAGTCAATGACATATATTGAATACAATGTCTTTAAATGGAAACACATAGAAAACAAAGCCATGGACTGCTTGGCGAATGAAAATTTTATGATCAGAGGTTCAGGGAACTATAACCCTAAATCTCCCCTAGAAGCAGCAATTTGGTATTTTTTCATTCAGTGTTTGTGGCATTTTATAGAGCATAACTACCACAAAGAATGACAACCACCTGTATTTTAACACATTCTGGATTATGCATCTGCTCCTAAAATTGATTAAAAAGGAGAGTACTCAGAGTTCTGATCCTAGTACCTGTTACAAACTAAATTGTGTTGCTTCAAAATTCATGTTGAAGTCCTAACACTTCATGTATCTGTTTGTGAAGATAAGACCATTAAGGAGGTAATTAAGGTTAAATAAGCTCATAAGAAATATTAAGTTGGGCCATAATCCACTATGACTAGTTTCCTTATGAGAAGAAAGAGAGGCCGGGCATGGTGGCTCATGCCTGTAATCCCAGCACTTTGGGATCCCAGGGTGGATCACCTGAGGTCAGGAGTTCGAGACCAGCCTTGCCAATGTGGTGAAACCCCATCTGTATTAAAAATACAAAAATTAGCTGGGCATGGTGGCGGGTGCCTGTAATCCCAGCTACTGAAAAGGCTGAGACAGGAGAATCACTTGAACCTAGGAGGCGGAGGTTGCAGTGAGCTGAGATCGTGCCACTGCACTCCAGCCTGGGCAACACAGCACGACTCTGTCTCAAAAAGAACAAAATGAGAGAGAGAGAGAGAGAGAGACACCAGGGATATGGGCACACAAAGAAAAGACCATGTGAGGACACAACTAGGAAGCAGCCGTCTAACAAGCCGAAGAGAGAGGCCCCACCAGAAACCAGTCCTACTGGCACCTTGATTTTCAACTTCCTGCCTGTAGAGCTGTGAGAAATAAATGTTCATTGTTTAATCCACTCAGTCTGTGATTTTTTTTATGGCAGCTAGAGCGGACTAACATGGTAGCATAGAGACCTATCCTCTGATCCTCTTTTGTTTATGTGGATACAATATGTGGCCCAGGATCATTTCCAGTAGGTTTTAGGCCATCAGATACAACTTTCTCCATCTTTTCACCATAGATCAATCACATTTACCTCCTCTGGACTACAAGAACTCTCCATGACTCTTCCTTCCACGGCTTTCACAAATACTGTTTCCTCTGCCTCAAACACTTCCTTTCGCTTGACTAATGCTGCCTCCTTATCCTTTAAATTCAGCTCCAAGAAATATTGCCTGATCACTCAATTATGAGATCAATTTCCATTTTCTGCTGTTGCATGGCACCCACTGTGCCTCTTTACTAACATTTATCATAACTGTAATTAAATAAGGAAAAGTGTAAATTGCTATTTCATATTCTGAAAGCATAGCCTGTGTCCATTTGTGGTTTTTCCAATGCCACACCAGTGTTTTGCACATTTAAGATGCTCAGTGTGTATCTGTGGAATAGATGAATGAGTGAAATTATATATAGTTTTCTTCTTAATTGTGATGCTGGATTTCCTGGACATCCCTACCTCTGGTGATTGCAAATGAATCCTCAGACAACACTTGTGCAGGGATAGTTTATGCCACCAACAGGGCCTTCCCTTAGGGTCAAATATATGAACCACACTCCTGCAGCATATACTTTCATCCAGCTGAGCAAATTCTCACTCAAGGAGAGCCATCTAGATTAACCATTTAAAAATCCCTTTGGAACAATGCAATTATTCTGCCAAAGTCACTACTATTATAATGAAAAAGTATTCAACGTGTATTTACTTTGCATTCTGTGACAGAATCCATCAAACTTAAGTCACCCACAGCATATGAAAATATAAAATTTAATTTCATTTTTTACAGAGCTCTTTAAAATAGTTAATTAAAAAGACCTGCAGTAAATTCTTCAATCCTAATATGTTGTTGAGGAAGA
>NW_012120376.1:3790141-3819524 GCF_000951035.1 Colobus angolensis palliatus
GAAGGGGAGGGGAAGGAACGGGAGGGGAGGGGAGGGGAGAAAAGAAAAGATCCATAGAAAGTTTTCAAAATAACCAGTTAGTTCATGAGAGCATTTCATTCTAGAATTCACTAGGACCTTTGGGGAACTTAACTCCATATATATCTATCAAATATCCTAGTTAAGGAAGAAAGCATTCATTAAGGATATAAAAGTAAGTCAGAGAATATGAGGGGGGATTAAAAAACCCAAGCTAGGATCCTGACCAAATCACATGACAAAACTGATTGCTCCAATGGGGACATCACAGCTGCCACCAATGACCACATAGTTTACACTGCAAGTCCCATTGACCCTAAACACTGACACTAGTTTTGCGTGGATTATTAATTATCTATAACCACCTCATCTGAATGTTTTTCTTGAGGAATCTGCTTCTTTACATTAGTAGTTTCTGAATGAAAACTGGCCTTTCTACACTGGGTTGACGGAGCCTGGGTCACATGCCTGTGCCCTAAGTGTAATAAACCCTGAGAAAGTATATATCTGTCTTTTCCCTTGAGGAGGCAGAAAATGATGATGTTGGGAATCCCCTAAACACAGGAAGGATTTTTCAACATAGGATGGCCCAAAAAGAATGACCAATGTCTTGTCCACTATACACATCATAGGAAGCACAAGGGAAATGCCACAGAAAATATGAGTAAAGGGCATAGATTTCTTCTAGAAATGATTATCAACCTATTTATTTCTTGTGCTCCCAGTTGTTTTCAAATGTTATTGGCACAGATTGCCCGAGTCAGACATACTATCTTCTTTGTTCCTTATCTGCAGTTTCACTGAATAATGGAGAATATAAAAAAAAAACAGCAGCAACAAACTGCAATGAATCAAAAACTACAATTTCCTAAGTATCATATTTGGTGTTTATTATTAACAATGACTCTGAGCAGGAGAGTGTACACTATACATACACACACACTCACATAAGCACACATAAATGTATATATTCTTGTGTGATTTTTATAGATAAGGAAACTGAGTGTCCGAGGTAAAATGGCAAATAGGCTGAATGACCCAGTAGCAAAGTCTCAATTTCATACCTGTTATTAATACTTTGGAGCTCACTCTCCAATTACAATGCTCTTCTGCTTCTCATTGCACAGTTATATCACTAATAATCCATTTTGAGATCCTGGGACTTTCCATATCTATGTTCCACTCTAGGCACCAACTCATATAAGATGCAATTAGGGCTGGGTAGGTGTGGTGGCTCAAGCCTGTAAGTCCAGCCCTTTTGGAAGCCAAGGTAGGAGCATGGCTTGAGTCCAGGTGTTTGAGACTAGCTTGGGCAACATAGTGAAACCTCGTCTTTACAAAAAATCAGAAATTAGCTGGGCATGGTGGTGACCTCTCTAGTCCCAGAATATTCAGGAGGCTGAGGCAGGAGAATTGCTTGAGCCCAGGAAGTCAAGGCTGCAATGAGCCATGATCACACCACTACACTCAGCTTGGGCAACAGAGTGACCCTGTTTCAAATTTTAAAAAAATACAGTTGAGTCCTCTGGGTGGCTACTAAGCATTATATTTCATTAGGCAATAGTTTCCAAATACGATATATGCATTTTGACGTGTAACCTATCTATGCAGCTTGCTAGCTAGTTATAAAGTATCTACATGCAAAATTCCCCATGAGTGACTAGTAAAACCCAACACATTTTTACTCTTGAAACATAACATATTAATCTCTTTAAAAAAACTAAAGTAGTAAGTGCTTATTGTTAATACTTTGTCTCTTCAGAATCCTTCCCTCCTCTAGGAACAGTAGTGTCCTTCCATTACGAAACTGCTCCTTTCCTATCTCAGATGCAGAGTTCCACTCAGGCTGCCAATGTTAGTTCCTCATTCACCCGCTGCCTGCAGGGCAAATGCAAAGTAGGCCATGTCCTAGCAACCTCCCGTAGAATTTGTCAAAGTATAACTTAGGGAATAGTGGCAGTCTTCCTAGTGTCAAATTTGAGCTGAAATATGAGGCTGAAATGTTGGTAAACATCTTCCTTGTGCCAGGGGAAGAATATCAATATAAATAAACAAAACTGCCCTCTGGAAGAAGCAGAAGAGAAAAGAGAGAGTGCAACAGGCTGAACAAATAGAATTACTGGTGCTAGTTGAGCTGGACGACATTGGTGTCTGTGCTTTTCCTCTGATTTGTTTATTTATTTATTTATTTTTTTTGAGACGAAGTCTGGCTCTGTCACCCAGGCTGGAGTGCAGTGGCCGGGTCTCAGCTTACTGCAAGCTCCGCCTCCCGGGTTCCCACCATTCTCTTGCCTCAGCCTCCCGAGTAGCTGGGACTACAGGCGCCTGCCACCTTGCCCGGCTAGTTTTTTGTTTTTTTTTTAGTAGAGACGGGGTTTCACCATGTTAGCCAGGATGGTCTCGATCTCCTGACCTCGTGATCCACCCGTCTCGGCCTCCCAAAGTGCTGGGATTACAGGCTTGAGCCACCGCGCCCGGCTTTTCCTCTGATTTGTATACATGAACATTTCTCTTTAGGCTTTATGGTATCTGTATCAGGTTTCTGTCATTTGCAACAAAAACACGTCTGCATAAAGTGAGTAATGATATAACAACATATTTTTGAATTTTTTGAAGCCAAAGATTAGGAAAGGTAGTCTTATTCTCGTCAGGTCATAAATTAATAAACAGGTTCTTTTTATACATCAGTAAGTGAAGGGTTCACTGTCTAAGGTACATGTATCAGTCAGAAAAGATTTCAACAAACGTTCTTAAAATTTCTGTTGAAAATAACATTTAGTAACTCTCTGATATTATTTGTACTAGATTATCCACCCTCTGTAGGGAAAGTATGTCCTGGAATAATTTCAAAGGCTCTAAGCACACTTCCAGTCTGTCGTTGACCTCTGTCCCCTTTCATCCCTGTTTTGGAAAAGACACACAGATTTCATCACAGAAAGCTCCAGGGCCATGACTCCATTCCTACTTTGTGTTTTGAAGTCCTTGCCTCTCACTTTTATTCCATGAAAACTGTCAATGATAATATCCACTCACAACTTCTTTTTCATTTGAGATACCAAAGGATACCTCTTCTCTAACAGAGATATGACCAAGTAGCACTGGTACATTTCATGATATAAGCTAAATTGATTAAGGATATCTCATAGTGCATTCTCATCCCATGTAATAATGTATAAACTTATATTGTTGTTACACAATAAATCAAGCCCTCATGTTTGTAATGATCGGTGTAGTCTATATAACTGCAGAGAAAGGGAAGATGCATGCCAGATCAAACCACCTTGCCAGGAGATGTCCAGAGGGACATACGTCCTTCCACTTACATTTAATTGGTCAGAAATAGTCACTTGGCCTCAGCCTAAGGGGAGGAAAGCTGGGAAATATAGAGGAGTGCACGGATACATGGTAAGCATAATAGTTTCTGCCACACTATGCCATATTTCCTAGAAAGGTTTAGTAATATTTATACCTACGGATGAAAAAAAGAGTCTAACATGGCAGAGATATAAAAAGTCCACAGCCTACTTGCACAGGGCTGTCAAAGTGTACCTCGTACTTTGTGCTTTTTATAAATCTAAGATGAAAGCCCTAGCTATCTCAAACACAGGAATGGAATGATTTTCTTTTTTTATTGTTGCTAAGACATTGCACAGTATGAATTATTTTAATAGCCTCCCTCATTCTGCAAAATAGTAGGGCACAATGCAGAATAATATATTGAGCTTATTTAAAATTTTAAGAGAATAGAAAAATACGTATTTGATGTTATGACCACCAACCTGCTATGTTAAAACCTTTTGCTTCTTGGCCTCCAGTAAAATAAGCTCAGTGTTCTAATGTTCAATCCCTGTGTAAAGTAGTTCATCACAAAACTATTACCCTTACTTTCACACAATTGGCCTTCACTATTCACATAAAAAAGAAAAATAAGTTACCATGGAGACAAAGCCAATTCTTCTCTCCAGAATGGCTAATTCTTCCAAGTCAGAACGGATTTTTACCAGAAAAGTCACATAAAGTACTCAAAGAAACTGGCAGTCCAAAATCTGTAGTCAGTAACTGTATAGGTAACCATGTATAGATTACCATTCAATAGAATACAAAAACAAATATTGTACTAAAGACAATCCTATGTAATCGCTCTTTAAAAAATAAAACCCTATGTCCTTCTTAACAGTGTAGAAAGTTTAAATTCTGTTTTCTACCTCTACTTAGTGCTTTATTAATGGGGTGACCATACTGTTTGACCTATTAGCTAAAATTTGCTAGACCTCCAGGAGAACATATGGACATCCAGATGGGTTGCTGTAATTTAATGCCATTATTCTAAGGATGAAGTAAGGCATAAACATAATTTGCATTCTTTTCTATCCTTCCTGCAAACCTTTCATTAGTTTCATTTTTAATTCAGACATCAGAAGGGAAGATAATACCTTGCTACCAAAGCCCAGATGCCAACTAATTACTACAAGAGACTCCAGTCCTGACATCACAGGCCAGGCCTCTGAACACGCTCTGTCTTACTCAGTGACCCCACAGTAGTGATTAATAGGTTGAGTGCTAAGCCCTAATGAATGTGTCAGATCTTAGGTGTTCTCTAGGCTAACGCAATTAGCATTGCATTGAACAGAATATTTCAGCTACTTGCTAGAGAGACTCATTATACTTCATATTAAACTATGTCTTTTCACCTTATGCTCTTTAAATTTATTTTATAATCATCAACCTAAAAGACTCCTGTAAATATATTTCATATATTATATGAAAATTTAAGTATTTTAAAATCAAATTTTGATTTTCTTCTACAACAGTGAACCCCTGTGTTGTGTATAAAGTGAAGTTGTTTTCGGAGATGCCTGTTAAAATGCAAGTTTCTGAACTCTATCAACAGAAATCCTGATAAAAAGGGATTTGGGATAAGGCCCAGGACCTCATTTTTAACAAGACTCATGACTCAGAAGCAAAACATTTTGTAGACCGCACTTGAAGAAAGACTGCAATGTGAGTAACAGGACTAATACCTGTGTCTTAGATTAACTGACGATATCGGACTTTTTGTTCTAAATAGTTACTATGTTTCTGAAAAAAAAAATTATCGCATCCACATTAAGAAAACTGTTTCCACATTAGATTATAATTTTAAGTATGCCAATTATTTTTGGTTAAAAGATTAGAAATTAATTATCAGGATAAGACGTAGACGTTATTTCCAACAAACTATGTAAATGTATAAGATCTATATTCAACAGTGGACATGGCAGGTAAAAGCATTTTCATCCACTAGACAATGGGCATAGAATTGTGTTTACAGTTCTAAAAGAAGGACCAAAGGTGAGCAGAATTTCTTCAATTCCTGACTTTTCTCTATGGCCAGACATGAAACATTTACATGTTTTAGCCCTGATAATGGAGGACTTTAGGCAATATTCCAGGTATTTACTTGGATCTAACCTAGATATTGCCATCATCAATTACTAAATACTAAGAATTTATATGTATCTAGCATTGCTTTCACAAAACAAGCATATATAAAATCCCTATCACTCTAAAAATTTTAAGGCAGCTTTTTCCAAATTTATAACTATTTTAACAAACTACCATTTTCTTCATGAATTTCAAAAGAATTCTTTTGTGCTTTTAAAAATTTATACCATACATATTAAAATAGAAAAGTAAGTATGAATAAAATGAAAACATTTATTTGTAGTAAATATAGGATATTTACTTTTCATAATTTCATATTGAGATTTAGTGGTTGGAGAAAGCTAATTATGCCATTGTACATTCTAATGTTTCTTTTAGATCCAGCCAGAGGGTGAAGGGCTGTCATAGGCAAGTCTATAAACACACGCTTATTTTGTTCAATGGAGAATGTTGAGAAACCAAGCTCTGTCTAGGACCGGCTGGATGTTTTGTAGTTCTGTTTCTTCCTTTAGGAAGGCTGCATTTCCCAGCATCCATGGTCCCTGACTCTGGGTAGGGCAGTATAAGTGTTCTGATCAATGGAATATGTACAGAAATAATGTTTATTCCTTCCAGGCCTACCCCCTAAAATAGTCCACATGATCTTCTGTGCTGTCTGCCTTTACTATTTGTCCAGCAGATGGAGCAGATTTAGGGAACAACATACAAAGCCTTGGGTGATGGAATAGCCACCTGTTGAAACATTGCTTCAGCAAGAAATAAACCATATTGTTTTAAGTCATTGAGACTCTGAGGTCTGAAAACTAATAGACAATGTAAATTAAGATTTGGTTAACTAAAACGGTGTATAAAATTGTGTCCTACTGATGAGTTAGTTGACTATCTGCTCAATAAAGAATTATGACTATATAAGACCTGAAGTTCAAATTCAATGGACTTATATTAATTCACTAGAAGAGACTGTTTCAATTGTATTTAAGAGGCAAAAAAAAAAAAAAAAAAAAAAAATCCTAAATATCTTAATATTAGCATGTTTTGGAGTTTAAGTCAAGATGATTATGTGCTGCTCTAGCAAAACATTATTAAACAACAACTGTCCCACAGGATACAGGAATATCTACTCTACAATACCTACTGTTTCTATGGTCATAAGAAATAATATTCTTACAATCTATGAAGCAACTGTCCAAAGGAGATTCACAGAATGTGTGTTAGAAGTAGAATTTTGCATTGACATGCCCAAATAGTATTTAAAGGATACCTTTTTATACTGGAAGAAAAATGCATGTTTAATCTAACCAAATGGATAAGGGAAACATATGCTGTATTAATATAAAATTACTATACATAAAAAGTAGAAAACACATTCCAGCACCAACACACAAACACACAAACACACACACACATACACACACACACACACAGAATTATTTCAGGATCAACTGTTTACCTTCATAGTACAAGAAAAAGATAATGTCCTAAAGAATAATTATTATGTCACTGAACAAATAATGTTGCTGGACGTGGTACACAAGCCACTGAGCTGAGGTGGAAAGAACTGAATTAGGTTTACAGAAGGCCTGGGCTAGATCTGGCTTTGTCACTCTCTAGATGTAAAGAGAAAGATGTCACTCTCTAGATATAAAAGTCAGAGACCACAGGTGTTAAATGCTTGGAGTTGCAGTCTCTATTTGCCACTAACAAGCTGTTTGACTCGGGAGAGCTATCTTATCCTATTTCTTCAGCTATGGAATAAAGAGAAGATAATACTTGTTTCACGGATCATTAAGAGGATTAAGTCATATCACACATATTAAGTACTTAGGCCTTGGGTGAAAGTAAATATTACTAAATACTGGATATTATACTAATGTCCTATCTCCATGACTAAGAGCCATATTATCCTTACTTGAAAAATAAGAAATCACAGAAGATAATTGATATAATTTCTTTAAATGACTATAGTCTGAGTCTATATCTATCTCTGAAAGTCAAATATCCACTTGAAAAATAAAAACTCTAAAAGATATATTTTAAGTAATGACTTTCAAAAAATTCTACAAGAGAGTCTGGTCTGCTACTAAGATTGATTTAAAGAAAATAGGTGACATAATAAGACACCAATAATTCCAAATTTTTAACATTTAGAAGTGGGATGGCACTTTGATCTATCCATTATCCTTCATGACTCATACCCTCATTTGAACATAGAATGTAATAAGATAATTTTCAGGCAACCATTTAAGTTAAAAAGATGTCATATTTAATGAGTCTTACAGAGATAAATAATCATTTCAGTCACACAAATTTGAATGGGTCTAGAATGTACATGTTAACACTTCATTTTTGCAGCTTAAAGTGACGTACTTTCTGGGCTTATAAACTGTCAGCAACTTAAATTTTCTTCTCATTCAGAAGAAAGCATTTCTACCAGAGGTTGCAATAGTGAAAAATTACATCAGCAATATGATGTGAACTTTATTTCAAACTAAATGAAGTAGCTTCACTTGGAAATTCCATAATTTAGTAAATCTTGCTTTGTGCTTACAAATTCTTATTCAAACAAATCCCCTATTAAGACTCGATTCAAAGCAAATAGCTTAAGATGCTGAATCACTAAAATCATTGAAAGTTCAGTTCTAATTATACTTTTGATTGGTTTTAAGTGACTATAACATAAAAACAGGGTTTTAATATACCAAGACACTATATGTAAAACATTGTGACACGGAGGAATTATTTTCTTAATTCAGGATTCTATTTACTGCAAGAAGCTTACCTCCTGCGTACATAACAGCCAGCATAATGGATGATATCCATGCTATTTCACTGTAGGTAGTGTGGAATATTTGCTGAATTTCTTTGAAGAATACGGTGACGGCTTTGGGGAATGCATATGAAAATCCAATGGAGATAAAAGCTGCTCCAACCACAACCCAGCCCCATCCTCCATCTGGAGGTGGATGCAGAGGTGGGGTACTTGGCATTGGTGGCATTTCTGCTCCTCTAATGAAAATTCAAGTAATCTATATTTAAAAAAATGAAATAACAGTTTAAATTTTATTTCCCCTTTTGTTTACCACTCTTGATAGTCACTAAAATAGTACTTTCTAGTTACAACTACAATATGATTTTTCATGAATATTTTTCACACTCCTCTATTCAGAAAATTACCAGAAAATGTACAAAAAAAAAATCAATGCAAGTTATATACCTTTGATTATTATGGGCTAAATATTTAAATAATTTAATGTGATTATTGAAACAAAAATTACTCAAAGTGAAGAATTTAGATCTGAACTGAAGTACAATTTTACATTATACATCAGATAGAGCTCTAAGATAGATCTCATACATATTCTACTTCAATCACCAGTTGTTTTAACCTCAATAATTGATAATTTTGGTCTCATTTTTCCTTCCTGCTTAAGGCTAGGCCAAGGAATGAAATGATGGTTGCACAGCCTTTTGACATGATCTATTGGCTTTTTTTTTTTTTTTTATTGCTTTCTGTTGTCTAGCTTTTTGATGATTGTAGAGATAAATCTAACTCACTTTTTTTTGGGGGGGGAGGGGAACGGAGTCTCACTCTGTGGCCCAAGTTGGAGTGCAATGTCATGATACTGGCTCACTGCAACCTCTGCCTCCCAGGTTCAAGCGATCCTCGTGCCCCAGCCCCCTAGTAACTGGAATTACAGGCAGGTGCCACCATGACTGGCTAATTTTTGTATTTTTAGTAGAGATGGGGTTTCGTCACATTGGCCAAGTTGGTCTCAAACTCCTGACCTCAGATGATCCACCCACCTCAGCCTCCCAAAGTGTTGAGATTACAGGCGTGAGCCACCACCTCCGGCCCCCACTATTTTTTAAAAATAAAAATTATATATTTAAGGTGTAAAACGTTTTGTTATACACATTCATAGCAAAAATGATTACGACAGTCAACCTAATTAACATACCCCTCGCCTCACAGAGTTACCGCTTTTCTTTTTTGTGCACAGAACACCTGAAATCTACTCTGTTGGCAAATTACCAGTATACTATACAGTATTACTAACTATACTCACCCAGTAGTTCAAGGCTGCATTGAGCTCTGATGGAGCCATTGCCCTCCATCCTGGGTGACAGAGAGAGGCCCTATCCCTAAAATGTTTTTTAATTAAAATAAAATAGCTAAATAAGTCTTTTAATTGCCACAATTATTTGTACAGAAAATATCTCATTTTTAAAAATGTTTTTTATAAATATATTTTACATGTCTTATTTATATACTCATACATCAAAAAATTTAGCTTTTTTATATATTTACTTGTATCTATTATAGTACAATGTGATGCTTTGATATATGGTTATTTTTTAAAAAGCAGTCTCAAATTACTCTTTTATAGGAAGTAAAGGTATAATTGATAAATGTGCCTACCATTCTATTAGACACTGTAGGTGAAAAAAATTTTTTAAATTGTTAAATGCTATGAAAAAGGCAAACCCTTCTGATTTTCCCAAGAAAATACAATAAAGTAAAATTTAAAGTTATTCCTGACTAAATATACAGATATAAAATATGGCTTTAGATACAGTGGCATTAATTTGATGGAATAGTCTCAAGAGTTCAAATTACTTATCTTATTGAATTAATGCATGATACTCAAAGTAACCTATAATGTAATCTATAAGTATACAAAAATGGATAAGGGGATCTCACTCAATAAATATTGTGTACTTATTATGCTAAATACAAGCTTTTTATTTTCAGTAAGTATTCAATTTAGTTTCAATAAAAGCCTTTTCCGGTATTTTTTTGTATTTTTAAAATGTGACAAATTTCAGAAATATTAAGAAGCCTTACCCAAGTAAAATAGTAATGGAAGGGACTGGATTTCACTAATCACTGCTGACTTTACAGATAATATAAATAGAATTAGAAATAAGACTACTGAGTAATGTAATTTAGGGAGACAAAAAGCAAGCAAAAAAATAGTTGACATTTTTATTACAGCTTCTCTGCATATCTATAGTATTCTTATTGATCAAAATGGTCACAGGCATCTGATTTTCAAAAAATGAATAAAATACCTTGAAATATTTTACTTTATAGGTATACATCTGTATGTTAGAAGCCTACCAAAAAATGTCATGGAAACTATAGTGACAAGGTCAAATGAAAGGCTTTAACCACAAACAAATAATGCACATAATGTAGAGCCTAGTCAATTACAGTAATCGGGGCAAAGCCACTTCTATAAGTTAATGTCACGCAAATGCTAAAATTGCTAAAATCAACCCAAAATACCACACCTCTCAATAATTATTTTGAGATGGTTTGTAGTCTTCAGCATGTGTACAGCTTGCTTTTGCAATCATTTTTGCTTTCTTAGAAACATAAAAATTACCTGTCTTCTATCTATCAATTCATCTATTAATTGGGAGATAAATTTATTTCTCCTTGGTCTTCAGTTAACCTAACATGATGACTTTACATCACATGTGAATTGGAAATAGTATCTTTGAAGATGTATAATATTTAAGGAAAAAAGGAAAGGAAATATTGTGTTAGTGAAACCAGTTGAAAATAGCAAATGATCTTTGAAAGTTGTCTAAAGTATCTGAATCTATATATTACTAAATTTTATTACCATATTTTAAAGTTTCTATTTTATTGCTTGAAAATTTAAAAAAGAAACCATAGAGGAATACTGAGGAAATACCAAAGGACATTTATGTGGTAAACTACTCTTTGTTGTATAATCAGCATGTAAAAACAGTTATGGGGCTTAAACTCTGCAGTTTTCCTGCTTGCATAAAGAAAACTAAACCATCTTTTATAACTAATTCATGAGTTTAAACTATTGTAGTTTTTATCACATCTGCTATAGTAAACATTCAGAAATACAACTGGATGATTTATTTTTTACTCACTTCAAAGATCATAAATAACATTTCTAAGTAATCTTAAACCCATATTTTAAAATAATAATATCAATACAAATATTATAATGCATTAATATTCAAATCATGTTATAAATATGGGATTTCCATTTTACAGACAGGAAACTATGCCCATAGGAAAGTAAAGAGATGTGTGTAGACTCACACAATAAATAGGCGTCAACACTAGTATAAATTCTATGAATTAGAATTTTCTCAGCATTTAAATATGCTCCACCTTAAGAAATGGAACACTCTTATACTAAAATAATTTGAACTTACAGACCCTTTAAAAGCATTCTACTTGGTTTGCTCCTATACAAAGAATAAAATAGAAAAGAGAATGTATACACACACACACACACACACACACACACATACATACAAAATTCTATTTTCTAAAATTCTAGTTTATTGTGAAATTGTACATTTAAGCCTATTTTCCTTTACATGGTTTCATCTTGTGGCATGAAAATTAAGCATAAGAGCTTCAAATGCTACAAATACCGGCTCCATCATTTACTTTGTAATGCTTAGTAAAGTAATAAAACTGAGTCTGTGGTGTCATCTGTAAAAACAGGATAATAACTATATTTAGTTTATAAGGTAATTAAGAGCATTGACAGAAGACTACATGTAAATGGCATGACTAATATGTACTAGACAAATTTACCTATCATTATCCTAATTTTTATTAAAATTATACATAAAATGACAATGAGTGAAGATCTTAAAATTACATTTTTAGAGAGAAAAAATATATATGTGGCTTTCGAAATTCTATGGCTTTTATTACATTTAATGTAGAAGCTATAACTTTTAAAGCCAAATCTTAAAGTGAAATTTGCATGACAATCTCGAGTGTCAAAAAAAATTGCATGAAGAGTACCTACCTCACAAGAGTAGTGTAAGAATTAAATGAAATAGTGTGTGCTTGCCTCAGATTAGTGATCTGCACATAGGTCAGTGTTCAATAAACCATAGTTTAGGTTGAATGTGAAATCCTCCAGAATTTCTCTAAAAATATTAAATAATTTTAGGATCTTCAGAAAATAGCAATTAGCCATTTTTAATCTAATCACCTCTGTGTGTCCCTCTCTGACCACATCGCTCTTTCTCTACCAAAAGGCAACAACTATCCCAAATTGTACGATGGCTTTTAAGTTAATTTTATTATACTTTTACCATATATGTATGTGTGTATATGTTATATATTCCTCAATTTATATATAATGCATAAACTAAATATATTATACATAAAATTTTCATTACCTAAAATATATATAGATCAGAGTCAACATTTAATTCTTAACAATAATTAATAACAATAATTAAATAAAATTATTAATATTTCAAGTATATATTACATTTTATACATTATATGCATGTAATAATATGCATATGACATATGTAATCTTGGAAACAGTTTTTTAATTTAATATTACAATTTTGGATTTAGATATGATGTACATAGACTTATAAATCTCATGTCACAGAGTACAGTTGATTCTCATTATTCATGGAAGCTGTGTTCTATAAAGTCACCATGAACACTGAATTACCAAATGCTGAACCGCTGCACATAGTAGAAAAACAAGGTTAGGTTTTTGTGAGACTCTGATCACATTTTTATCAACCAATCAATACAAAACCTTGTTTTACGTGTGTTTCTGTTTAAAGACACCTTACTTAATACATATTGCTGATTCACTGACACTGAACTTACAGTGAATAGTGCTGTAACTCATGTCTGATGAAGCTTATCTGACACAAATATTTTTTCTATAAGACACTTCACAGTTTTCTCGTATGGAGGAATGCTAGACAGCACTTCAGCATTACTATTAGGGAATATTTTAAATAGCAAGATCACCAACAAAAAGCACAAAATGTGAAAAACATGGCATTAGACTATAAAAAGAATACTGGTTTACAGTATGAGAACTTAAACCAGAAGGCAAGGTCTTGCCTTGTTTGACCTCAGCTGGGAATGTAAGTGTTGCATAACAACTTTTTTTGCTGTTCTGTGCATGTCAGCAAATGACTGCAAAAGTGCTGTGAATCACAAATTTCTGTGGATATGCAAATTTACAAATATGGAATCACTCATAATAAGGACTGACCACACGTCATTTCTGAATATACATGTGTATGTATCTATATCTATATGTAACCCATACGTAAGTATATATAAAGATTTGAACTGTCTCCAGTTAGATGTCGTTATGCTCCTATGAACATTCCTGTACTTTCTTGGGGAATTTGTGCAAACAATTCTGCAGAGATACTGGATGGGAATTATAGAAGATTTATTGTAGAAATTTACACTGAAACAAGCAGTGCATAAGAGTTCTCCTTGCCACATATCCTGAGCAATGCATAATTTTTAATTTTTTTCTAATGCAGTAGACATGAAAAAATTCATTGTGCTTTTAATTTGCATTCTGTGATTACTAATACTTTTGAGTATCTTTTCATGTAATTAGAGCCACTCTGTTCTTTAAACACCAGTTCTTGTAGTTTACTAGTTATGCTTACACCAATGGAAGAAAGCTTCCAACTTGTCCTTCTAAAATTTGGACACTTATGCATCATATTTCTACTTCAGTAATTACCCTACAAATTTAGAATACATTTTCACTTAAAGATTAAAATAAGTAACTATCATTTGCCAATGATATAAATATTAATTAGTAATTTAAAAAATAAAAAAATACATAAAAAAATATAAATCACCCACAATCCTAACACTAGAGTAAACTATTATAGACATACTGGTGAATATATTCTGTTATATATACTCTGCTATAGCTTCAGTTATATATGTTTGCATAACACATTTTAACCAATTGAAAATGACAACAATTTTAAGTTATATCAAAATTATATGTATAAATATGTACTAAAAGAAAACAACTTCCAACACATTAAGTATTGCTAAATATTGTAACAATCAGATTCTGATTCTTCTGAATCGCTTTTTGAATCACAGTTTGCTATAGCTGTGTTTTCTTACACAATATCCTCCTCCGGCCTACAAAGAGCATCCACGGTTTGGCATTTCTACAGAGTACTCCATTACTGTCTCTAGGAATTTCTTTCAAGCTGCTTATGCCACTTTAAATTTTGACACTGATGTTCTTCGTCTTACCAGAAAATATCAACAGAAGATATTCAGTGAACAGAACTTATATTCCTTCGTCTAATGGTCCACAAATGGTTTATTGATTGAAATATAAAAAGACTGAAACTGTCCAATCATGATCAGAAACAATCACTAAAATGTGCATAGGCATAGGCCATGACTCTGCCATTCCTGCCACCTTAGCAACAATGATCATAAAATGTCATCCAGTGTAAGACATCCTGACTTCAAAGATGTTAAAATGTGAAATACGTGCTTCTTAGAATTAAAGAAACAACAAATACATAAATATTTACCTGTATATATGTATATTCAATGTGTGTATATATTTATGTATATAAATTTAATTAAAATGTGCTGTATAGAAGTACAGTTCTAAGATTTGAATTTCTCATTTATTTGGATTTCTTTAAAAATCATAAATAGTTGTATAATCAGTTTTAACAATATTTCACTGGTTAATATTCTCTAAATTATTTCATAAAAAATTCAGGACTGTTTTGATTCTTACCTTATCCCAATATTATAAGCTATTATAGTAAGTACTTTTCTTATAGTTCTGATTTCAATTTGAATCATAGGAAAACATAGATTTCTCCAAATTCCTCATTCTCCCAATGAATAATTTGGAAACAGCTACAATATTTTTGCCTTCAAATAACATTTCCACTGATTTATTCACTACCCATCTTTCCCATCAGATTCTAAGATAACAAGGCAGTTACTGTATCCCAAGTTCTCAGTATAGTTATTAGCATATAATAGGGTAAATAAAAGACAAATTGATCAATAAATAGCTATAAATATTTGAACTTGGAAAAAAAATTTCACCCATTATGCCATCCGCTGTCATTTTATCTCTGTAAGTATGAAGTTTCAGGTTTTGTTTTGTAACAAAGTTAAAGAAAAATAAATCAGAATAAAATGTTAGGTCCCTATATGTTTGTTTGAGGCAGACTTTTTTTTAACAGTCCTTTCTAGACAGGGGCAGCAATCTCAAGGCAAATGCTGGTAGCAATTATGGTATAAGTACCTGAGAAGAGGTTGGCTTTAGATGACATCCTAAATGAAAAGTAAAGGAAAGGAATATTTGCTAAATGTATCTTGACTATGGTATATACAAGTAAATGATGAAGCCATCATCCAAATTCAGAAAAGGACTAAAAAAACAGAAGCATCGGAAAAACTGAAAGAAGTAAAAATGGATAGTAATAGCATACAGTACCAGCCCTTTCCTTTGACTCCTCCCATTTTTCTATCTCAAACACACATACACATGTGCATCCACATGTGTGTGCACATGCACACTACATATTCACCTCCTCTAAGTATCAATCATATCCCCAGACATATTTTAATGCACAAATGTTCTTTAACAATTCTGAATGACAATAGGTGACCTGCACATCAGCCTTCCATAGACAATCAACTGTTTCACATTTCTCTAGATTCCGGTCTGAAGGAATATCACCTAGGAATTCTGATTTATATTCCCTATTAAATTCATGTTTTTCTAATGTACTGAATGTTCATTCTCTGAATTGTCAACTACTTAAATTGTTTCTGCTTTGTTATAAAAGTGAAGCTATTTTCTTAGATGCTATACAAATCATTCCTTTCAAAAGTATACTTGCCTTTAAATAAAAAACATATGATTAAGCATTTTTTCTCCTCAATCTTTTCTGTTTTTGCATTACTTTTTCCCCACAGTCCATCAATTTATTTCTCATTTATATGATATTTTACTCTCTGTTTTCAGCATATTTCCTTGATTTGAATGATAACTGTGGGCTCCAGGGTGCAAGGCACCACTCATATACTTCTTCATTTTCTTATCTATTACTTCTTTTGTTTTTCTTTATATAAAATGACATCTTATGATCTCTTAACTGATCCATTAGAAAACAGACCCAGAACCAATCAGTTTCAAAAATTCTAATTCCAACATTGTTACGTCTGCCTTATTAGTGACTCTTGAGTTGACCAATTGTCAAGATCCAAGTCATACACACTCATTGGCTTCATGCCTTTTTGTCCTATGCTCAATTCTATAATATTTTAATACAGTTTATATCAGTTGTGTCCTATTTCTTTTAACAAGCACAACTTGTAAGCATAGCCAAGAAAAACAGAGTTAAAAGCATAGTTTTACCTGTTGATAGACGTCCACTTGAATAGATTTCTTTGGATTATATGTAGAATCTTTAGGCCTAGTCACTAAACCTTGAAGTGTGATATTTGAAGGTATTACAAACGAAGAGAGGTAGAGTAGATTTTGGATTATCTAAAGAAATAGAAAAACAAATCGTTACATGCATATTTGAATTCAGTAAGCTGAATTAGAGCCACTGCCTTTAAATCACCTCAATAAAATTTGAACATCTTTTAATAATTAGTAAAATTGAATACATCTTTGTCAATATAATAATAGAACTAAGATATGACTAAAATGACCAAACATGGCATGAGAAAAAAAAATAAAAAGTATAAGATTAAAAAAATCAGGTTTTGTTAAAAAAAAACAAAAAACAGTAGATTACAAGCCTATGATTATAAGAAAGAAAATTCTTATTGGCATTCACTGTCACTTAAATAATTCCCTATACTCATTTAAATAATTTTCTCTAAAATTCAATTAAATAAATTAAATATTCATTGACAATGAAAATAAAAAAATTGAAATATAATTATTAGAAATACTGTCAGTAATATACATGGCTTATAACAAGACAGAATGGGTTTTAGGAAAGAAACAAATTCTTTTAGAGATCTTGTGATTTAGAATTCAAACTTCCTAATCAAATCGGGGTGACAGAAAAATATGCTAAATCTCTAACCCATCAGATATCTTTGTTTCAATTTAAATATGCTGCTGAATATACAGAATTTAGTACCTAAGAGTTTGTTTTGTTTGGACCAAGGCTTTCTTTCCCTAGATCAAAACTAAGAAAAATGTCAATACCTTCATTAAATACCCAGTGTCTGCCCTATATCCAGGGCCACCTATTCTAAAGTGCTGAACAAAGGCAATATAGCCACCAGGTCAAATGAGGTTTGTATGAGAGTATGAAGAAAGTGTGATCTGTATGCCAAGTCCATGAGAAATGGCGGGTGGGTGGGGACTAGGAAGAAGATGAGTAAAGAGGCTTAAAAGTCATTAATAAACACTGAGAAATTCATAAGGATGGAAGTAAAGGTCTAACTTGTGCTAGGAATGAAGAGTTCACACTAAATGGGTCTCCTGGGCCTGGGATTAGAGCAGTTAGAGGAGGCACATACATCAGCTCTGGTCCTACCGGGAGCCTTCGGACCCATCTGCTGCTTTTTAAAGCTGGGTAATTTGAGAATAGCAGCTCCATCCCACCCCAAGTAATCAGCTCATCCAAAGGTAGAAAACCTTTATATTTTGAAGAAATTATTTTATATCTATTTCCTCTGGCAGGGAGAACTTCCCTGGCTTCTAGGCAAAGCCTCAGAAGAGAACCTGAGGCATATCTAAAAATTAGGTTCTGATCTTCCAGTCTATGTGCTTAATTATACCCATAATTTATACAGGCTCCATGTGGCAACCCTCCAAAAAAATTTTAAAAAATGTATAATTTATGCATGCCAGCTTAGGGACCAGATAAAAGAGACCTTGACAAGTCCAAATTCTACATGCTCACCAACATTTCTGTGAAATTTCACAGCACCTTAACTTAATTGGCCCATTTTCTTCCAGAAAGACTAACTCACATCCAGAGTTCCTTTCAACAAATGAGCAAATAATCCAGGAAGACTCTGCTTGATAGTTATATCTATATTGATCTATGTTGCATCCTTTTCTTTACATATATTAAACTATCATCATATATTTCATATACATTTATGCAGATATATTTATACAATGCATTTACTAATCTTTAGTTTTAAAAATGAAAGGTAGTATTTTAGTGGAAACATTAAAGATGAGGAAGCATAGAAGCAGAGAATAGTATAGTTGTTTCCAGGTACTAAAAGAGGAAAATGGGGAGGAATTAGTCAAAGAAACAAAGAAAAAATTATGCAAGATGAATAGATCTTAGAGATCTACTGTACAGCATAGTACCTGTAGTTAGCAATACTCTATTGAACACTTAAACCATGTGGTATGAAGGTAGATCTTATGTTGTTTTCTGTTCAGAATGTAACAATAATAAATAAAGAAGGCAGGAGCAACCTTTTGGGGGTGGACATATTTAAGGCATAGATTGTAGTGATGGTTTCATGGGTGTACACTTATCTCCAAACTAACCAGGTTGTACACATTATAGACAGCTTTTTTGTATGTAAATCATACCCCATTAAAGTGGTTTAAACGTTTTTTTTAAAAAGGTAGTGTTTTAGAGTTTGTGTGTCTGACTACAAAGCCTGTAGAAAACAATCCTTAAGCCAATGAGAAAGCTTTCCTTCAATTTGGAAAACCCATTGTTTAGAGGATTGCTTCTTGAAGTCCAAGTAGGCATAAGCTTATTCCCCCTACAAAAGTAGCTTTAATTATTATAGCCAGAAGTTGGGCTTTGCCATCTGCTAATTTTGTTCCTTAGTAATCACTCATATGCCATATGTTTTATGATGGGCTTTACTTATAACAGGGTGCATAAAAAATAAAAAAATGTTTTAGAGCTTTTTATTTTTCTAAAAATGCAAATAACTTACTTTCTTAATCCCATGAACTCCAGGGAACTGGTATTTTGAATCACGTTTTATAGACGAGGGCATAAATGATCAGAATTGCAAAGTGACTTTTCTAGGTAAAATGTCTAGTAGGTGACCAAACTGCTGCCACAACTAGTATTTTTTAATTAGGGCCTTTGTTGCTGATTCTATTATAACACAACATGAAAGCTAACTCTTTCTGCATACAATTATACTCCTTTGGTTTTATTCCTCTGGGAATTTCCAAATTTCAGTTCTTGTACATGTCCATTCTGATGGTATTGTTCATCAGAATTCATATTCTTATCTTTGGAATTCAAAAACTACAACTATCCTGCAAAGTCTTTTGAAATTCATCATCTTTCCAGCTCATTTACACCTGTGCTTTCCACAATGTTTTTGAATATATAGGCTCCAATATAATATCACCGTTTACAAGAGTAACCTGCAAGTGTTTTTCAACAATTTATGTGGTGGGATGAACTGAAGCCCCAAAACTTTGCCTTTTCTTTTAGAATCAATACCAGCTTATTAAACTATGGAGAAAAATATGTAAGACATAGGAGTAATTAAACTATCACTGATGATCCATGGCTAGACTATAATGTTACATTCAAGGCTCTTTCAGTCACATAAAGTATTAGAATGTTCCTTTATTTTGTGAAAAATCTTTCTTCAACTTCCAAAACCTAAACCAGCATGCCTCCATTCTATGAAGTCTTATCAATATCCCATGCTATCCAGAAGTTTGTATTTCAAAATACAGTCTAGAAATAATGGACTCAGCAAACTAGTTCCAAAATAATCAATAGTTCTTAGACTATTGCTTTCACTATAAATTCCTCTGGAAGCCCTATAGTTAAAGCATGAGTTTTTCTCTACATCCTACTTATAAAGTGTTTATAAGTAGTAAGTTACATTATGTTTTTGCCTAAATGAATTAATTTGTTCTCAAAGAATGACTGTCTGGTTTTTTAGCTATTTCCTTTTTTTATACAAAAGGATATAGCAACATCAAATTAATGTACAATGTTTAAGTTTAGGTGACAACTCACCCAATTTTACAACAGAAATTAAATTGAACCAAATCTTTTCTTTTCCAACATGTAATTAAATTAAAATTGGACTCTAATCCCGAGAGGCTATTTTATTCTTCAAAGTGGACCATCTCGTAAATCCTATTGACTAATTTACTTTGACATCTAGACAAGAGAGATATCAATAGTGCATAGCTCACAAAATGTCAGTAACACAAAACCTGTTTTTAGACTAAACTATTGCAGTGGTTAAATGACTCTGAGAATGCTAATTGGCAATAAGGATCAAACTAACTAAAAATGCTTTATAATGGGAAAGTTAGAAAAAAAATAATATAAACCAGTATGTAATTATCTATGAAGAATTGGAAGTGGACCTCCCATACCAAACAATTCCCCTGATTTCTAATACAGGTTGAACATCCCCAAATCCAAAAATCAAAAAAATTATGCTTCAAAATCCAAAACTTTTTGAGTGCCTATGTGACATCACAAGTGAAAAATTCCACAGCTGACCTGCTTACAAGCATTTGGGACGAGATATACTCAGACTGTAGAATTATGTGTAAAACAGTTATAATAGGTTTAATGCCAGCTATGTACATGTTTGGATCCCCAGAACTTGTAATGTTACCTTATATGGCAAAAGATGTGTATAAATTAAGGCTGTTGAGAGAAAATCTTATCCTGGATTACCCAGGTGGGCCCTAAATGAAATCACATGTATCCTTACAACAAAAAGAGACAGAGGGAGTTCAGAGACAGACACACAGAAAGGAAGATGCAGAGAGGAGATGTGATGTGAAGATGGAGGCCCAGCAGAAAGTGATGTGACCACAAGCCAAGGAATGCCAGCTGCCACAAGAAGCTAGAAGAGGCATGGAACAGAGTCTCCCATAGGACCTTTATAAGGAATGTGGTTCTTCATCTTGATGTCCAGAAATACTAAGAATACAGTTCTATTGTTTTAAGCCACCAAGTTTGTAGTAGTTTGTTACGAATACCCTAGGAAACTAGGATAGTAGTAGTGGCGACTCATTTATAAAAGCCATTAACCAAGCAACTGCACTACAAAGATGTTTTTCTTGTAGGCACAATTGCACAGGTATGCAAAGACACATGATGTCCAGGGCAACATCATTTATCACTGTGGCAAACTGAAAGTCATTAGAAAATGTATAAATTGTACATTTATAAAAAAGTATTAACATCATATAACTATAAAATGAATAGGCAGATTTACACACATTGATATGGCTGAAATGTTGCTAAAAGTGTAATAAATGAAAAAGTAAGATGTAGAACAGAATATAATTATTTTAAATTGTACACACAGAAAGACTACTTAGGTTGAGAAAAGAAAACTAGCTCAGCGAAATATAAGCTATATGAAGTATCGAAATTTATCAGGCCCAGAAAGACAGGAGTATGAGACTTCAGTCAGCCCAGCCCCTCTTCCCCACCCATGCCTGGAGGCAGTTGTTCAAAGTAATTTTGTTCTTGACTAGCTGCTTCATCCATTATCTTCACGTTCTGGAGTTTGTAACACAAAACAAACAAACAAAAGCAATATATAGCCAATCAATAGCTGATGTTATTTTAATGTAATTTTTTTTGCAAACAACTCAAGAAACCCCTCTTCTTTTCCTTTAAAAATTCACTTGTAGACTGCCACTAATTGGAGTGTATATTCAGGGCAACTGAATCGATGCTCCAGAGCTGCAGTTCACAAGCTTGGTCCAAATAAACTTTCTATGCATATTAATTTTGCCTCAGCTTCTTCCTTTAGTGAGATAATACACATACATTTACATATCTATACAAATTATGCCTTTGGAAAGTGACCATGTGGGATTTATATATTTTTGAAATGTCTAAATGTTATATAATGAGTAAATCTTATGTTTCTATTAAAAACTTGAAAATACAAAAATGTTGAAATACAAAACTTTAGTATGCAAATATAAATATATTTCCTTACATGTTTACTTGGTTGTGAGTTGTACTTCTGTTCATAAAAAATATAAAATTTTCTTACTTTCTTCTAATGTTTTTCTCCTTGTAGCTAAATTTCTGTCATACTTAAGAGAAATCGATCTTTGCTTACAGATATTATCTAGTTGTTACAGAAAATCAGAATATGCAACCCCAGAATATGACTCTTTAGCTTAAGGATTACTTTGAGCTGATTATTTTGAGAACCATCAGACACAGGAGAAGCTCTGAAAGTCAAGTCACCCTTTTGTAAGGGAAATTTATATCTATAAAGAAAATTTCTATTTTTAATGGTGTCTCCCTCTCTGCACCAGTAAGAGAGGAACAACTAATTCACTAGAGACTTATCAAAAGAGAAGGCATGGACTTAATCTGTGTAACAAACCTTATCATTGTTTATCTGGTTTTCCTAGGCATCTCCACATAACTGGCCCTTCCCACACCTTTCTTTCTTTTAATTAGTGGACAACAGTATTTAAGCCTGAATTCAAATCTGCCTCCTTGAGATTTACTCGTTTTTCTGGGTATCTCACAAGTATAATGAGGTACATACTTTAATAAACTTCCTTTTGTTTTTCTCTTGTTAATCTGCATTTAGTTACTGGGGTCGCAGCTAAGAACTCAGAAAGTATAGAAAGAAATTATTTTTTTCTTCCCTTACATGGGAAGCCTGAACAGTGCTGAATATCATGCCCCTTCCTCAAAAGGGAGTCAGCCCAAACTTTTAAGTATGATTTTCATGTCCTTTAGGGAAAAATTTATCTGGGAGTTTTACATGTTAGCATGTGTGCAGTCTTTTCTTCTCTTCCAGAGAGAAATTGTGTATCTGGCTCTACAGTGAAAGAGGATGGCAACAATCATTCTGTGTATATCCTGTTTTGTTTGTGTTTTTCTCCTTCTAAAGTTTTTAAAGCCACAGAGTCCTTTCTAGGAACGAAATCTTACTCAGAATCCTACTACGCAAACCAGCTACTCTGGTTTATGGGTTATCATAGAGAGCCTGGAACTCTACTTACCGGCATCCCCTGACTCCTGAAATGATCCCTGGTTCTTCCTAAAAAGTTTAGAATTCCTTAGAGCATAGCTGGGAAGCCACTTATAATACTTTTCTTACCTCTCAACTTAGGAAAAAAACAGAATTATATGTAAGAGATTTTTGATCCTCCATTTTGCATTAGTCTCCAAAGATTCTCTGGTGTTTTGGTTATTTTCTCAATTTGAAAGCATTAGATCATTAACTGGCACCACAAAAGAGGAGGTAAAGAAAAATCCCTGGATACTTCTGGGGAGATTACATGGCCAAAGAATATCTTTCTGACTTTTATATTAAAATGTCCATTTTAAAAAATCAAATAAAAAAACCCACAGGATCTCCTGATATCAATGATGAGATTCAGAAAGATGTTAGAATCCCTAAAGTTTCTAAATAATACAATATTACTGAGGCAGGATTAAGAAAAGTACCACAGCAAGGTGAACCAACCTGGCCACAGGCATTGAGAAACAGGGTCTTCCATTTCACCAGGACATAAGTTTCCCTGATCTATGGACTCCTCTGCCCACCTGAGGGCAGAAGTTTCCTTGTGAACCACTGCTCTTCAGAATCCTGAACATATTTAGTTCCATCTATGACATATCTCTTTGTCATTCAACACTTTGTCAGCTATAGTCTCATGATTCTATGACCCCTTCCCCTAGTTCCCGTGAGTAATCATACTTATAATATGGGAAAACTAACCTAAATGCCAACTCGGAGAAGTAGTTGCATATGTTACTGTCATTCATTTGATAAACTATTATATATACATTAAATAATGATTATGAAAGCTATATAATAAAAAGGGAAGTATTTGTTATATAATTTTTAGTTTAAAAACACTGATAGAAACCTGTATGATAGCATAATTCCAAAATGTGATAAAAGATACATGTAAAAAAACATAAACATAGGCTATAGAATTAGCATAAGGATTGCAGAAAAAATTATAATTCCTTAATTATGTTAAGTTGGTATAATACCATTATAACACGATAATATATAAAGTACTTAAATTAATATTACACATTTACTTATTTGCCCTAATTTTGATTTTTATGTCTGCTTTGAAAAATAGGTTTAACTAGTCCACAACTGGTTCAAATATAGTTTTTGTAAGGCAATACAATGAAACTGGAAGCTGCATTTTATTTAGAGATCTTACCTACATTTTTTTAACTTTCACCTTTTTTGTTTCATATTGATGTTTTTAGTCATACCTAAATGAAATTACGAGACTCCTGCATAATTGTAAAGAGGATACCCACAGACAGTCACCACACAAAAATTTAGATATAAATAACATTTGCCGATTACCAATTGCCTGTATATATATATATATATATATATCATTGCTGCCACCTGTTATGGTACAGGTAAGTATCAATAAGCAAGACACTTAACAATTTAATACACATTTTCTCATTTGGCAGGCAATGAAAATAAAGTTCAAAGATATCAAATATCTTGTTTAAAGTCTGAAAGTCTACCACAGTATTTGTCTCACTCTAGAACTATGCTCTTAATGAATGAAAAGCCACATACTTCCTACCAACTTATTATCTTTCATTCATAAACTCCTTAAAGTGGTCATATTGCCACTCCTTCTCCACCCTCCTGTATTTTGCTTGTTCTAATACTTGCTTTCCTCGTGGTCACTTGCCAGGTTTTCTGCCTCCACCATTCCAGCTATGTACTTCCCCAATGACTTCAGGAGACACTCAATTAGTTGGTAATTGCCAAAACAAGAAGAGGAAATGAAAGCTGAAACCCACAGAATATTAATCTATCCACTGGATTCAGAAAATAATATCAATAATGAGGATTATGAAAGAGCCATGTTGAAGGGAAGGACTGTAGAATTCACAGGAACATAATAAAGTTACCAGATCTTTCTTCTACCATACACTTACAAGTGAATTGAATTGGTAGATTTTATTTTTGTTAATACTTATTTATCCCCTACTCATACTTGTCATATTTCTCTATAGGCAAAGTATAGTTCCTATTCATTGACTTTAGGTTTGGACATGTTACTTCCTTTTGTCAATGGAATGTAAGTCAATGCAGTGTAGGTCATGTCCAAGAGTATGTTTAAAATGTGTTTGCATATTTTGCCTTTATAGTAGTCCTTGCTTTCCAAAATAAGAACATGTCCCTTTAGCCTGGATCCCTCAAAATAAGAAAATGTTGGATGGTTAGCTGAGCCCCTCAGAACCAACCAGAGCCACAGCTGACCCATAGTGCCTAAGCAGCATAGCATGAGTAAGAAATAAATATCTGTTATTGTAAGCCCTAAGAGATTGCAGTTGTTTGACAGAATAACAAAATCTGAGCTAGGGTGTATAAAACAAAATCCCGAGAAACACGTTGGCTCCAAGGATGGGCAGCCAGTAGTGAGGAATCTGTCAGAAGAAGTTAGAAAAATGGCAAGATATGTTAAACAGTAACAAAATATTTGGTAAAACTTTTCCCTGATATCTTCAAATGCAGAAAATGTACACAATGTATTTGGGGCTCTGGGAAAAGAGGTTTAGAGATGATGCTGGTTGCATGAGTTGGTGGTAATTAGCTACATTTAGAAGGTTACTATGGAAGCTATAAAGCCATAGTAGCAGGATAGCAGGGACAAAAATAGGAAAAGGGATAGGTATTATAGGACTTGCAGGATGGAAAGATATGTTCTGCCCCCATCCCCCACTTAGCTTTAGCCTGGTAAAAGATTCTCAAGTTAAGACACTCAGGACAAGTAAAAACAAGGTCACTAAGCCAAGGAAAAGACCAAACCAAGAGTATGACATTAGCTATTTTGTTGTTGTTTATAGCATTTTATTAATATATTTCTTAAATTAACAAGTAAAAATTGTATATATTTATGATGTAAAATGTTTTGCTATATGTATACATTCTGAAATAACTAAATCAAGGTATTTAACATACATAGAACCTCACATACTTATTTTCTGTGGTAAGAACACTTAAAATCTACTCTCAGCGATTTTCAAATATACAACATATTGTTATTAACTGCAGTCACCATGATGTATAAAAAATTTCTTGAACTGATTCCTCTTAACTGAAATTTTGCTTAGCATCTCTTAAAATCTTTTGCAGGAGTAAGTCAGACACCAGTAAGTCTTTTCAGTTTAAAAAATAGTCGGGAATGTAGCAGGGAAAAGAGATCAATGGTGTGGTCTCATGCAGGTCTGATAAATTTGAATTTTCTATAATGAAGCATATAAAGAGAGGCATGTCTTTTATAAAGAACTGATGGTATTATTATTTGTATTAACTAGAACCAAATAATCTTTTCAATGTCTTTCAGAGTATTATACTGTAAAATATGCTACTAAGTTGGATATGGAAAGGAACAGTGACTGTTGGAAATGTAAAATGACCAAGTGATTAAGATGACTCAATATCCAGTAACTTGCTTTATGTGATGTGCAAAAATACAATCCCATGTGGTATTTAAAAACATATATCACAGTAAATGTCTCTAAAGTGTTGTAACATTTTGGCCAAGTGACAATAATACTGGATCTTAGTTTCTTTATTTGTAAAAAACACAGTGCAGAACTTAGTATTCTCAGTCCCTCTGAGCTCCCATACTTTGATTCTACGACACTAAAATAGTTCTCTTATTGGCTTTCTTAGTATATAAAACACAAATTTCTTCCCTGTTCTAAGAAAATGCTACTGCCATTCAAAATAAGTAATAAACATATGGACAGTGTTTAAACAACTTTTCCAAGCTCCTAAAAACTATGGCGACAGAACAGGGACCCTCCCCCGCAAAAAAAAAAAAAGAAAAGAAAAGAAAAGTTCTTTTGAAAGAATCATTTGAAGAAATTATATTATATAAGCAGACAGGGCCTGTGCTTAACAATTAAATACTAGAGGCTCCCAAAGGCAAAGTCTTAGTTCCTTAAGACTGCTTAAAATTTTATTCTATTGTCAAATCACAATTTAGTTTTCATAAAAGTTATAATATGAGATCCTCAGAGAATCTAGTATATGTTTAGTTTTTCTTTTATGAAGATTAAATTAATAAATTTTTTATACTATTAACAAAATATGTTCCTATAAAACTGATACAATTTAGCTCAATATTGCAAATAAATCATGTGAAGTTTTTTTCAAAGACAGAATGAAAACAGAAGCTTGTATACTGTATATTCAAATATAAAAGAACTAATATTTCAATTCATAAACTATATATGTTACTTAGTTCCCCGTATTTGCCCAATTCATATACTCTTAAAACAAACATTTATACTATACGACTATCAAGTGGGAATCATGTCAACCATATGTTGTTGGATACACATATCATGATCAATAGCATTTAAAAAGCCACAAAATATGTCATAAATAATGCATAATAGTTGACTATTTACAGAGACTCCAAAAAGTATTTCCCTTTTTGAGCTTCTATATACATTTTATGACATTGACATCAGTGAGGTCTGTTCACCACCAGCATTTCCTATAAAGGATCAAAAAAACCCATTACAGTAAGAGGCAAAGCTGAAATAGATCATTTCCATCACATTCTATAAACATCAAGATTCACTATGAAAATCCTCTCCAAGGAAATGTCACATTAAATCATAGAATTCACAACTTTAAGTCCTTATATTTAGAATTTGTTATTGTTACATAATAAACACTAAACACTGATAATGAAGTTGGTGCTGAATGGAATAAAAATGAACCCATAGTTAAATATAACCTAGATGAAAGCTATAGGAGCTGCTAAAATCAGTTTGTTGGATCCTGCTTGTCAATTCTAGAAGATGACCAGAAAGAACCATCATCTTAAACACAGAGAAAAGAAAAACTTAGCTTTTTCTTTTCCCCATACGTTCTTGTACTAGTCAAGATTCTGAGTCTCCCCTAAAACACATCAACGAGCACACACAGTCCTCTGGGAATTGATGGCATACTTGTACCACACCAAATTAGAAGTAACAAAATTATTAGGAACATTTTGTCTTTACTCATTGTGTGCATTTTTCTTCCCCCTTCGCCTCCCCCTGAAGACCTGTAGATGGGCCTCTTCCAGGTTTGGTGACAACAGGGAATAAAATACATCAATAATGCCAGGCATCAACTTGATACTAATTTAATTTCTCAATTTTTAAATTATTTTATTGTTTAATTTTGTTTCCACCTTGACCTTTCCTCCTATATCTGGATATCTGCTCATCATCCTAGACCAGAGATTTCCCTGCCTGGCTGGGTTCCACTCTGCCCCAGTCTAAACACTCAAGTTTGCTCTGACTTTGCTGCAGCGTGGAGAAGTAGCTGTGTGTTCCTTGTCCTAACACTTCTTCGATACACCTTCACTCTCCACCAGAGACACCATGCTTTTCTGACCTTTGGTTTAGCAACCCCATTCACTCCAGCCTGAGAGACAGCCCACCAGCAGCTGAGTGGGGAGCACCAGGTTGCTGTCCTTCCTACCCTGCTCACTAGAAGGACAACATTTCAAACCTGGGAGCAGCAGGAAGGAGGTTTCTATCTTCTATCAGACAACCTTTCCTTTCTTTTCTGTCCTAGAGGAAAAGGAGTCCGTCTCAGGCTAACTCATTTGCTTATGATTTTTAATGAAGTCTTTTGTCTTTCTAAAGGATTTGGTATCAGTAATTTTCACACTTTATTTTTAATTTATCAGTCATTTCTAGTTCTTTCCTTAGCCTACAAAATGTGTATATTTCTCTGAGCCTACAAGAAGTAGGAAAAATGTCCTCTTTTAGAGTTGCCTTTATCTTGAGCCATCATTAAATTTCTTTCATCTTCTTTACTTCAAAATTTCATGCAAGAGTCACGTTTCCTTGTAGACTCCACTATCTCACCATATTGGCATTGTGAATTTCTTGCACTGGACCTTTCTCTTATAAAGTTTGACTGAATAAATTTTCTCCTAAAGATGAGCTATAGCTTTCTAATCTCCAAAGCCACTGAACCTCATCTCATTGACATTTTTAACAGTATGTAATAATATCCAATTGTACCTTGTACTTGAGACTTTGCAGTCCTTGGCCTTGGCTTCTCTCTTATTATATCACTACTCTTTATTCAATGGCTACTTTTCCTCATTAGGTCCCACATATGTGGGTT
>NW_012120376.1:3820673-3853699 GCF_000951035.1 Colobus angolensis palliatus
AGATGGGGTTTCTCCATGTTTGTCATGCTGGTCTCAAACTCCTGACCTCAGGTGATCCACCCACCTTGGCCTCCCGAAGTGTGGGATTACAGGTGTGAGCTACTGTGTGAGGCCACAATTTGTTTTAGTTAGACAATACAGAACTCCTAGACTGACTTTCATGTACAAAGCTTTTTTTTTTTTTTTCCCCCTTCCAGAAAATCTAAACTGTAAGCATCTTGAGACCATAAACAGTGAATAAATCATTTATATTCACTATAGTATCTAATAAAGTGACCTCAGGCCAAGGAAATAACTTCATGTCAGGATATGCTGAACTTTATTTTTTTATAACTATTCATAAAATTATTTTTTACAGTAGTCTTCTCTCCCCTAAGATGTTAAAATTTATGTACGTTTAATTACATAAACTAGCAGTTAAAAATAAAATGATAACCCTAATGTGTAGTTTGTTATACATGTAATCCTAAAATAGATATTGCTGCTATAATCATTATCTGCAGATAATGATAAAGTTTAGATCTACTCAATGGATTTAGTTTAAAAGCCAAATGTATTTCCACAAATGAGGTACAGGATTCACAAAGTACTAAGTACAGCTAGGTAAAGAAATTTTAGTCTCAGCAAAAGTTTTTTTAATGACCAGTAGAATTCTACTTGGAATTTCTAGGGTCAGTTTAACCCAGTTCCTTTGGGATCAGCATGTAACATGCATTTTCAAAGACCTTAGGGAATGAAGCTGTATTATGAGATTCTTGGGGTTGCAGGACTCTAATTGGCTCCAATCTGGTCCCTATAGGTGACAGAAATAGACCTATTCTGAGAGGAGTTCAACTGAATTCAGCCATGCTCCTCAGGGGCCTAAGAAAAAATGACCCGAATGCTATTGGTTCCCTATATGCCCACAGCAGACCCTCTCAAAGAAACCAGTGACAGAGAGATCCTTATCCAAATATAAGAAATTAATAAACAGTATAAATTGAATCACTGTTCAAAATACTACATTCAGTAACATTTAAACTTCAAAGGAGCTGCAAGGTGAGAATTACTCTTCATTCCTTTTCATTCCATCCTCCTCCCCATGCTTAAATCTCTCCAACTGGTAGGAATTGCCTGATGAAAAGGAAGATTATTATAGGAGATAATTTGGTTAGGAAAAATATTAACAATTTTTCTACAATTTTTGAAGCAGTTATATAAAAACATATTTGCAATAAGCCATAGAAGTATCTAGATTTAAAAAAAAAAAAAAAAAAAACAGCATTTGCTGGTACAGGTAAAGCTGGGACTCCCAATTGTATGCTTACAGAGCTAGAGAACTGATGAACATTCTAGGAGTTTATTTGCATGAACTGACAATTTTGTTTGTTTTGCAATGTGGCTACAGACAGACAGGACAGTGCATGGATGCCCAGGAGGGAGTAAAACAATAAACAAGATGGATGACATGCTACATACACTTTTCTTGTCTGCAGGAATATCTGAGGTTCCAGGGGATAGGTGATTTAAGAACTGATGCTACAGAAGCTGTTTTCACAAAATACTTTAAGACTCTAAACACAATGATGTTTTAAAATTCAGATATGGTCAGGTATGGCATGGATTTGAACAGGGGTCATTTTTTCCATTGCTGCCTGCACCTCAGTTTTGGTATTTGGGAATCAGTCACTTTGGAAGCACTAGAGGACAAGAACTTTCCATAGGCAGTGTTTTTGTTGCGCTGTTGCGCTTTCCACTGAGGGCATTAGCAATGGTGAGAAAGCAGTAGGGCAAAAACTCATTTGACCTCTCTTTCAGCTCATGTGCTTCCCAGAAATATTTGGTGGAGGAATTTACAGAGAATTCAGGGTCATAGAAAAGGCAAATGAAGGGTGAACTGTCCGAAGAACTACAATTATTACTATCAACCTAACTTCATTTTTAGTCATCAGTTCATCTATTCATTTGTTCAACAAATATCAATTGAAAGACTATTATTTGTCAAGCACTGTGGCTACAGGGCTAAACAAAACATGAATACATATTTTAGTAGAGGAGAGAGGAATGAGAAAGTTAAAAATATAAATAAGATAATTATAGATTGCATTCTATATAAAGAAAATAAATACAGTATTATAATAGAGATTAATCATTCGGGGATAGAGGTAAAAAAAAAAAAAAAGTTTGCAAGTAGAGAGTGGCCAAGAACATAAGAGGTGGAGAAATTTTCATTTTACTTATTCTGAAGAGTAGAGGCTAAAGAACCTCTTTCTCTCCTACCTGCCTCCTTCTCTATCCAAAACACAATAGCAATCAAGATAACTCATTTTCAATCTAAAAGAAATAAGACTAGACATAATGCCTATAAATTCCAAGGTTATTTTTCAAATCTGGTTAAAAAATATCTTGAAAACACTACATTGGAAAAAGTCCTCTATCTTCTGTGATGTTCGGCCCTAGACTCTTGGAAGCTCTCAGGACCACTTCAGTGATGCACTGTTTCATTCTTTCTTGGCTATGAATCCCACAGACTTGGACTGGTTTCTACTTTTCCTGTCTTTTGCCTCTCTATCCTCTGTAAAAGTTCTGTTCTTGGACATTTTGACTGCAAAGTGAGATAGCCTTTCTAACTTGCTTTTCCATGATGCCAGTAAAGTCAGGCAGAAAACGCCTTTATTTTTCAGGTTACTACTAATTACTGTGGAAAAACACATGAGCATTGTAAAAATGATTAACAAGAACAAGTTCCACAGCGTGGAGTTATGGAATATTAACTGTGCTGGTCTTCAGTTGCAGATCCTGCCTGTCTCCGAAATGATCATTTTAGTGGCAATAACTTTCTACCTTGGGTTTTTATACTTAGAGGTAACCCTTACCATGCTTCTTTCTTAATTCTAATTCTGCCCTTATGATGAAATCAAGGTAGAACACTGTATTTAATGTCTTGGTGTCTCCAGCATTCATTCATTCATTCATCCATTCATTCACTCACCCAATATTTATTTGGTATTTCATTTTATGCCAAAGACTGTGCCACACATTGGAAATACAAAGATGCCTAAGATGTAAGAGATAGTTTCTGATCTATAAAAGGACAAAAGGTAGGAGGTAATTATAAAGTAGATAATTACATCATATGATAAACTTCATGAGACAGATAAGTTCAGATTTCTAAGGGGCAAAGAAGAGAATAACCTAACCTAGATAATGATAGTCAAGAAATTATAACAAGAAGAGTTAAGGTTGCACTGAACTGTTTGAGCTGTCTTGAAGAATGGGATTAACTGCTGGGATGAGTTCAGGTAGGGTGAAATTGGAAGTAGGGTGAAATAGGTAACAAAAAAATACCAGTTGATGATGGCAGTGGTGGCCCTTCTATAGTGGCCACTGGCATGATGCCAGCTGCAGTGGGAGGGGTACATCTGGGGCTCCAAATAGCCGGGAATAGGTGAAGTCCCACTCCCTTCCGACTTGACAAGGCAGAAGTCTTGCACTCCCTGGGAGCAGCTGTGGCCACCAAGCCATGGCTGGGGACCCAGGCATCCCTGTGCTCTTGGGAGCTGGAGGCAGGCAGGAGCCTCACCTTCCTAGATGCAGCTGCAGCCACCCAAGTCACACTGCGGACACTGGCATCTGTGCACTCTTGGGGGCCTAGAAAGGCCCCTCTGTGCCTGCAGGCTCAGAAATGCCTGCTCCCACAGCTTGGCTTCCCTCCGTTCCTGGTGCCTATTCTGATCTTGGAGCAAAGTTGAGGCCAAGCCTGCGCACTGTTGGAACCCAGCTGGGTGTGTCTTCGCTCAGGGCAGCACTGACATGCCAGCCCCCTGCCACCTCAGCCCCCCTGGACTTTGGGTATCAACAAGCACAGGAGGGAGGCAAAGTGGGGGCTGAGGGCAGCTCAGCACTGGCTTGCAGCCACCCGTTGGCACAAGCAGCCTGGGCATCATGAACAGCTTCAGGAGACAGACAGACTCCTGGATAGAAAGGGATGGGTTCCAGGTGAAATCCCACCTTCAAGCTGGGGAAGGCCTAAAGCTTGGGTGCCAGGCTGTCAGACCCAAGGACCAGAAAGGGAAATTATGGTGCTTTTTCCATGCCCGCCTGTGGCTGCCCATGAACCAATCAGGAGGCACTTCCTCCCATCCAAAGCCCATAAAAACCCTGGACTCAGCTAGACTCAAAGAGATGATGGGACAACCTGCTTGTGTAGAAGAGTCTCCTCTCTGAAGAGAGCTGAGCAGACATCGGAAGTACTAGCTGCAGAGAGCAGTTACCCACTTCAGGGTATCCTCTCTGCTAAGAGCTGGACACTCATCAGGATACTCTGGCTGCAGAGAGGAGCTACCTACTGCGGGTTTCCTCTGAGGGGTTCTATTACTCAATAAAACTCCTCTTCACCTTGCTCACCCTCCATTTGTCCACATACCTCATTCTTCCTGGACACAGGACAAAAACTCAGACCTGCTGAATGGTCGGGCTAAAAGAGCTGTAACACAAACAGGGCTAAAACACACCCCTTCCCCACCATGTTGCAGGCAACAAGAAGGAGAGAAGAGAGAGGGAGGGAGGAGCTATGGCCCTTCAGGGAGCCCAGACCTAGGAGTTCCCTGAGCCAGGGCTGTGACCTCAGCCAGCATGACTGGCTGTGTGCAGTGGCTAAGCCCCATGCTTGCTCACTCATATGCCCCTTGTTTCTCCACACCGGGCTCACCCTTGGCAGGTGTGAGATTCAGGCCAGCAGAGCAAGCCAAGAGCAGCCTGCCAGGACAAGTGGATGGAATGAGCCCACCAGGCTCCAGTAAAAACTTGGGCAAAGGCACCACCAGCCACAGAGGTTTCTGGCTGGTGAAGTGACACCCAAGGATCCTGTAATATTTGTATGTCCTGGAAGTAAGGGACACCATGGCACCATGACCTATGTAGTTGGAAACAAGTGAGGGTAGAAAAGCACAAAGCACATTTTTCTTTTTCTTTTTTTTTTTTTTTGAGGCGGAGTCTCGCTCTGTCGCCCGGACTGGAGTGCAGTGGCCAGATCTCAGCTCACTGCAAGCTCCGCCTCCTGGGTTTACGCCATTCTCCTGCCTCAGCCTCCCGAGTAGCTGGGACTACAGGCGCCTGCCACCTCGCCCGGCTAGTCTTTTTTGTATTTTTAGTAGAGACGGGGTTTCACCGTGTTAGCCAGGATGGTCTCGATCTCCTGACCTCGTGATCCGCCCGTCTCGGCCTCCCAAAGTGCTGGGATTACAGGCTTGAGCCACCGCGCCCGGCCGCACATTTTTCTTAAAACTTTCAAAATTACTTACTGGTTTTTGAGTAAGAGAATGATTTGGCTAGTTTGCATTTAAGAGATAGGGTAAAGAAAACAGTTGAAGACAGAGGTTACAGCCACAAACTATTAGATTCTACTGCAAGTAATCTAGAAAAGCCATGACAAAACAGTAGCCTTGTGGAAAGACAAGAGGGAAGATTTGAGAGCAATTAAGGAACTAGAACCTTACTGTACTTGGAAGATGGATGCTAAAACTAGTGGAAGAAAAGAGAGGGATTGAGAATGAGACAGATATTTGACCTGAAAGGCTTGCTGAAACCATTTATTTATTGAGATAAGTTTTAGGTAAAAGAAGATAACATGTTTAGTTTGGAATAAGTTCCAATTTGGAGTAAGCTATAAATACCAGTAGCTTTGTTAATAAACATTTGCATGCAAGGTTTCAGAGCTCCTTAAAAAAGTCTCTTTAATATTTTAATGTTCGATTTTCAAATTTTTCCAGCTTAAGTGTTACCCCTTCCAATATGCCTCTGGCCCTACCCAATAATGATGCATTGGACCAACCTCTTCACACACAAACCCTGATTTTGTCTTTTTACTAGAAAGGAAAATGCAGTTCACAAAAAGACTGCACTCCCAAGATCTCATCCTAGATTCCATTATAAATTCAAAGTATCAAAAATTCACAACTATTCATTAAATCTTTCTATTATAAGAAAAAACACTAAGCACCACATTAAAACACACACACACACACACACACACACACACACACACACAAGCAATGGGCTAAAACATAATAAAGTTTAAAATAAGCTGTCTCTGTATGAAACAGAATGCACATGAAACAGGAGAGGAATAAACTCATTTCAAGTGACATTCTAGTAAATTCTTCAGTTGAATGGTAGTCCTCTGGATATTAATTATGTTAATATGCTTTCTACTTTATGCAAATATTACTTAAACTCTTTTGCATTTAGCGAAAGATTTTAAGTAACGTTTGCATAAGGTAGAAAGTATAAATTATATAGGAAACATAAAATAAAAATATGTCCCTTTACCTACTTAGTAGATAAAAATACTCTAGGAAGGAATTATGTATTATCTACACTCCTTCCATTTTTTGCATTTTGTTTCCTTCTTTAATGTGGCATACTTTAATTCCTAAAAAAAAAAAAATTATAATAATTTAGAGTAATTGAGGAGTAAGAGAAAAGTGATTCATTAGTTCTCTATTTTCCAGAAATTATAAACTTTGTTGGTGGGGGTTGTACCTAATTGTTTATAATTGTTCTTCACATCCATTTGACATGCTTGAATGAAAAAAATGGTAAAAAAAAATCCAATTATTACTAAATAGATTTTATATGAGTAATAGTTTGCTGTTAGCTACAATTAAAAAAAAATCAGGAACTACTTAACATCAAAAAAGAAAAGAGCAGAAATCATGCCAGCATACTTAAAAAATAAAAATTGTACTTTAAAAAATAAAAGTTCAATTTAAAATATTAGTTTACTCAAAATGCAAATATATCAATATAAAAATTTATATATAAATTACTGAAAGAACATAGTAAAAATACTAAAAAATGAAGTAAATTGTTTTTACCTAGAAGCATGATAAATCAGAAGCAAATTCTGTCAAATGTTAGTCATTGAGAACATCAATCTGTACAATGACTCTGCTGTCAACTTCAGGTTTTGAGACTTAATCATTTCAGGAGCAAGAAAGCCATAAGTCATATTTTACCCAAGAGACACTTGGGTACACATATTCAAGCTGTTACCCTCATAAATTTCTTGACAGTTTGCCTGAAGGTCAATTGGCAATGAAATAATAAAAAAATTAATTTTTGAACAGATTATGTGAAGAAAGATTTAAAGAAATATTTAGTCATTTGGTTTATATATAACTGGGGAATTTGCAATAGCTACAAAACTAGTAAACACATAATAGTCCTGAAGTATACTTAATATGTAAGTACATGATGTGGAACGTGGAAGTGCTAAATAACATCAGAACATCTGACCCAGGTCATTTTTTTTCTAAAAGTGTTCATTTAAATTTTTTTATATAAAAAGAAGCATAGTTCATTAATGTGTAATCCCTACACAGATTTTATTACATCATGCATTATATTTTTTTCAGACTGTGGCAAAATTATGGTTGATTACAAAACAGGCCACAAATGCTTCCCCTCTCTGTATCTTCCTCTTTTAACATTTTCCTTTTACCTTTACTTTGAGGCTTAAACATGTGATCTGCTGTGTATGCCAGTCTGCCCTGGCTGCCGTAACAAAATACAGTGGTGGCTTCAACAATGGAAATTTGTTTTATTACACTTCCGGAGGCTGCAAGTCTGATATCTGAGTGCCACATGGTCAGGTGAGGTTGAGGGCTCTTTTGCTGTGTGCTCACTTAGCCTTCCTCTGTCCAAGAAAACAGTGAGAGAGATCAAGTTCTCTGTTGCCTCATAAGGACACTGATTTCATCAGACCAAGATGCTACCATCACGACTTAATTACCTCCCAAAGGCACCATCTCCAAATTCAATTACACTGGGTATTCTGGGAGTATACAAAGACTCAGCCCATAACACTATGACCAGTGAATAAGACAATAAGAAGTATGAAAATATGAAATAAGTAGATATTTGAAACCGTTTGTGCATTTGAGCCTGTCCTCTCTTGCTAGATCTTAAGGATGTCTTGGGACCCTTGTCATCACCATGCTATCTGCTGAATAATGACTGGCATACAGCCTTGTTCCATCATTGCCCTTGTTGACCCAGACTCGCTTAGTTATGGGTAAGATGATCTGAGAGCTGAGGATCAGACCTACCACTTTATGAGACAACTGTAACTGAGTCTTAGCATTTTAGGAGTCCTAAACCCTCTAGCATGTTTGAATTTGATCTATCTTCTGTCCCATTGGATCCACTGTGATCTCGGATATCAGAATATCACATGAGTAACAGCATTCCCAAATGTACTCCTATCTCTGTAGCATGACTTCTATCTTGACTGTTGGTTTTCACTCCAGTTCCCAAAGGACTGAAATCGTTGCCTAAATTTTAGCCCTTTTTATTGGAACACAGATCTCCTGCCTTATTTCTGCCAAGCTGTTCCTCGTTTCTGCACCTTCTTCCCAGCACCTCTTACTTTAGAGAGGTGATAACACTGTAGAGAATTTTGACTTAACCTAAACAGGCCTACTACCTATACATATAACATTGGTGGGCTGACAAAAAATACCAGCACAGTTCAGATTTCCTCTGCTTTCCCCACCTGACTGGCCCTTTCAAATATCAACACTAGTTCATGTGTAATCTAAGCTCTTTGGACCCAGTGATATGGATTACCTGTCACCTTAAACAGTTCTATCAACAAAGTTTTGCAAGAAGAAGAAAGCCTCTTTCTATCATTTAATTCACAAATATTTATCAAACGACTCCTATGTGGCAGAAGTCCAGTGTGCTAGCACTACGGGTATAAAGAGGAAACAAGATATAGTCTATGCCTTCATAGAGTATATAATCCTTTTAGAAATAATAACAAGGAAAAAAAATATAATACTCTATGGCAGCTTTTCTAGAATATAACACTCTATGGCAGCTTTTCAGCTAGAATTATCTGAATCCCTAAAAATGGAAAATTGTCTTAGGGGCTGTTTTCTTAGTTCTTCTGATATTACATAAATATTATGCAACATAATGCAAAAGAGAAAAGTTAACACATAAAATGGATAAATCAGGTGTAAGGCCTAGGTCATTAGGGAATAATTTTCTCATCAAAATCTAGTTGGGAAAAACTGCTCTAAGGTAATAACTATTGTATAAGGCAGCATAACTAAACCAGACTGAGATCATAAAAATATTTTGGTTGGTTGAGCCTTGAATGATAAGCATGATTTCATCAAGTGACAAGGAAAGAGTAAAAAAAATCCAAAAGAATATTTGCAAAAATTCTTCTCAAGAGAGATGAGGATATCCTTGGAGAACTAACAGATAAACAAATGCCCCCTTACAGTTAGATAACCAATGATGTTCCAACAAGTAGCACAGCAAAGATCAATAGAAACTTAAGACATCTGAAGAACTGATACACAGAATTAAACATGCAGTGCCATCTTTATAAACCTGTTTCAATAGTAAGTTCAGTGTTATGGGTAAGAAATGAATATTGCAATATTTTATTCATCTTTATTAATGTCCTTTGGGTTATATGAGACAGTTTTTCATTCCTTCTATAATGTTAGGCTGCACAAAAGAGAAGAAAGTGTACTAATTAAATGCTCAGGTAAATATTTTATTGCTAACAAAAATTACTAGAGATTACTTGTGGACCAAAAAAACCCAAAAAAACAAAAAAAACATATTCTCTGACAACTTGTCTAATCTATAAGTAACACAGTGTCCTACCTTACTGAGCTAGGGCTTAATTTTGTTCAACATCATGGGAGTCTCAATTTCAGCACTTATTCTTTCTTATGACATATTCTTACTAGTATATTTTAGAATCAACTTCAAGAAATAACTGAATCTGTTTGCCAATTATTGTCAAAAACAACAGCTCAATATTTATTATACCAAAACCAATTCATCAATTTCAGCAAATGTTCTTCTACACTCAGATATAAAAGGCTCAAAGTTTTCTTCAAAAGGTTAGCTTCATTATACATGGAAATATTATGTGGCAAAATCATTCTGACATGTTTAATATACTGCTCAAAATTATAAATTTCATAAGAACCTTGTAAGTTATTTTATCATAGAAGTGATGGAAATAAGACTTTAGCCTACAAAATATCCTGAGTCAAAGTCAACTCTTTTATGCTTTAGAGTGCAGAATTCTATGGCTTTGTTAAAGCTCGGGTCAAGCAGCTGACTAGATCCAAAACTGCATTTGAATTAAAGTCCTTGGACTACTATAAAGTACACTTACAGAACTATCTTGATAGAGAGATGGCACAGCCTTCCATCCAGGTAAGAACACAAATAAGCTCTTTGATTATTATATAAGAATGTCATGTTTGCAACCCACACAATTAGAATTCAATGCATATCTGATTGCAATAGGCAATACAGAACTGCGATGCACTTTATATTTGATAATTTGCTATCCACTTTTAGTCCAAAGTCAGCCAAAGAAGCAACATGTTGCTGTAAATTCACATATGAATGTAACCTCTCTGCTGCAAGCACATGATGATAAAAAAATCTGAAAAGCAAAAAACAAATTAAATATCTAACCTAAATGGTGATAATAATAACAATATCAACAAGAAGAAGCATCTCCATTGCCCAGAAACAGAGGGAAAACACAGCATGCTTTTCCAACACAACATTGGAAAACACAACATAGAGCCTGCTGGAATACGGGACTGCAAGTAGTCAACGAAGTAGAAGTTCATGCTCTGCATGGTAGAGGGGGCTCTAAGTACTCCACACAAGATGGGAGATAAGAAAGTCTGTCTCACTGATACAGGCCAGGTGCTGGTCTGGCCTGCTGTCCATACCTTTAAACCTCCTGCATGGAGGAATAAAAAAATAAAATCATTGCTCATCAACATCTGAGAATATATGAAATTATGAACCTGTCAGCATGGCTTTGGTGTGTATTTAAATCAGAAGTAGTAATACTATCCCAAATGTTTTGGAATGAAATTACCTAAGTCCTATAATAAAAATCAATTTATCTTTACTATTTTTTTCAACAAAGTACACACACATAGTTATAAAATGTAATGATTTAGAATAGGAAAAATAGGTTACTTTTGGCATTATAATATGAAATACAAATAATTTTAGTGATTAAAGATTTAGTCTTATTTTCAGAATGTCAATATTAAAAAAGTTTTTAATTTTCCTTACTAGCCAAGACTTGGCACACTATATAATGTACATTATTTTAAATAATTATGATTAATAAATCTTTCAGCCAGTAGGATTAAGAACCACAATTGATAGTTTCATAAAAACATGTAAAAATTATCTTCCCATCTAATACAATACAGAATCTCTGCTTAGCCTTAACTTGGAATACTTCAAAAATAAAATATTTTTACATTAGCCAGCATATATAAAGTTTCTCATTGTTATTCCAATATACTTAGAGCATGAAATCACATGACACTAAAGGAAAAAAAAATCACCTCTATAATCTAAACTACAATTAACATGAATACGATTTGTATCATTTTTAAAGTTACCTGAATAGAGAGAGAACCCCCGTTTGACACTTTTCTCCCGGCTCAGGGCTAAGAACAGAGGCAACTGATCATTAACTTTTAGCCACAAGCAAACTTACACACATATCTCCAGAGACTCTGCTTTGCCCTTCCCTCTCTCTTCTCTCAAATCGGGGAAAGTTAGTTCTTTCTCTTTTTCAAGAACCTGCTTTGACATGCACAATTAGTTGATACTTTTCAGAGTCTAAAGTAAGCTTGGCTTAAATTATATCATGGGTCAAAGAAGGTGGCCAAGTCTGGCAATGTGAACTGCTAAATTTAACCTTCTCATGTGTTGTATTGATGTAGCCACATTTTCAAGCACATTTTCCATCATGTGATTTAATATGCATAAAGCATATTGCAAAAATGCTGTACTATATAAATTAATAGTTGAGTGACTCTTCACTGAGTCTGAGACTAGGTAACTTTGTAAGTTACGAACAATAATAAAGGAGCCAGGGTCAAAGTGTTGCATCTCTTGTTGGCCAATCAGTTTAATCTGTTTCCTGATCACACATAACACTCCCTACATGGTCAGCCATTCTATAAATGCATGTTCTCTGTCCCAAAGAGTCCCCAGCCCCATGTGAGGGTAAATCTGGTGATAGATCATTAGTACCATCTCTGTGTTTGAAGAAATTACAAGAACCTTTGGAAAAATGCAGTGCTGTGATTTATTAAATGCTTCTCATATTCTAGGTAACCATTTTGCCAAATAATTTATACCTATTACCCCATTCTCTAAATGATACATGATAGACATTATGATAAATATTTTCCTATGGGGACACTGAAGCTCAGAGTTTTGATTAATTATTTCATATAGCTGTGAAATATTGGGTCCTGGATTCCGACTCTAGATTGTCTAGATTTGAGGCCCATGTTCCTCTCTATCAAACAGCATGCCAGACTCCCTCTATCAGTGGACGAGAAATATCTGATTTCCTTTGTGAAAGATGCAATTATTTAGATCTAAGCACTAAGCAGTTGCCACTTGTAAAATATGCTTCCCAAAGATTTGGGAAGGCTGCATTTCTAAATGTGTGTAATTATTAAATAATAATAACCAGGTAATAACATAAATAACTTCTAGAAATTTTATCTAATTTATTTAACCAAATAAACTAAATGCTTTTACAAAATATGTGGTATGTTTCTATCATTTCTACTGAAAACTTAAGCTTAAAAACTAAAATGAAATAAAAGCATAAAGAAATTTTACCTAGTACAAAATTAGACATAAACTGAGATTCTAACACAGTGAACAAATTGTACTATGGATTTCACAATTATATAGTACATCTGACAATCAAAAGCAGTCTATATATGTACTGAGAACTCTTCAAATGCTTCTTTGTCCCAATGAAACAAGGTGCATAGTGGCTAGTGAGTGTTCAATACATTTATTTGGGGTAAAATTACTAAAATGTAATATAAGTGATTAACCAACGAATAACTTCATTTTGTACCCTGTACGTATACCTCAAAGTAGTTTCTTTTTTAAAAAGGGTAAAAGAATAAAATTTCAATAATATTGTTTGCTTTCTCAACTACTTTTTTATATTGATAATATGACAAGACTCAATTTTATGTACAGAAATTATCATCAACATTATTCAGTTAATATGTTATTTATTACATCAAGAATAATAATTTTAAAAGGCTCTCATGTGTATAGTTAATTGTTCTAGTTAGTATTATTACAAAATATTCTAAAGTTAAATAAGAAGAGAAATACAAAGATATACATTTGATATGTAAACATTATGTTATCAAGAAAATAGTTTGATAAGATTTATAAAGAACAAAATTGACAGGAGTTTGAAAAACATATTTTGTACTTATTTTGTATTATTTTGCTTACTATCATTACAATATAAAATCCTCAAAAAATACTATCCACTGATAAAAACCAGGGTCTGTTAAGTCTAGTGTGCATGTTCGAAAAGTTTAAAGAGTTCAAATTATAAATTACATATTTTCTTTCTAAATGTAGAATTCATCTTTCTTCACATAAGATATTTCTTCTACCATATTACTTTAACATGTTAAATAAACATTTTAAGCAAATATATCAAAAATTAAAATTCACCTAAAGCAGCAAATTATGGGTTAATGTTTGCTGGTGTAAAACAAATAGCAAATAGAACGAACTGACTTTAACATTAACTTTAGTCACCTTTGTAATCACAGTAACACCTTCAACAATTTGACTCACCTTTTTTTATCAGAACATAACTTAAAGCACAGAGAAATCATGTTACTAAAGTTGGGCAACTAAATTCTGTGAGATGTGAGATAAACACAGACAGTGTGGTTTCTACATACACCTTTGAGAAAAGAAAAGCCAAATGCAAAACAGACCTGTTCACCAAGAGCCCTGGGGAGAGAATGGCTGAAGGTGACTAACTTTTGCCAAGGTTATAAATTCTCAAAAGTAACTCCAAAAATAGGATCATGCGAGATTTTTTTTTTTTAATTTCCGGTTTCCAAAATTCTTCAATAATATGAGGACAGGAGAGAGAGGAAATTCAGATAGTCTTAGGAGAAAACCTTGATAAATAGCCTGTGTGCCCTCGGAACAGGTTATTAATTCTGTGTTTAAAACATGACAATAAGTTCTTGGCAATAGATTTATTTATAATATTATTCCCAAGTTTCACGAAGCATTTTACACATTTCCCTTGTGAGATTATGATGTTTTTTGCATTGTAACTAAGGAGTAAAACTGAATTAATGTGCAATATCCAAGTTTTTCATCTGAATAAAAAGTGCAAGAAATTCTAAAGAACAGAAAGCTCACATATATATTGTGAATGGAAAACAGCAGTAAATTAATCAGAAAACACAAAAACCAAAGGTCTCACAAACATAATGGAAATAATATAACACATTTCTTTTCTCATCTGGATACAATATTTTTTTTCTATTATTTTCCTGGAAACAGTATCATAATCCTAACTTTCACTGAGTAGTACTAACAGTGATTCTATTTTCTAAATTCTAGAATTACAATGAAGCTAAAAGTTAGTTTACAGCAGAAGAAAACAATCCACATTAATTATCTCTCAGAGTTATAATGTAAAAAGAAATCATTTTTAACCTTGATAAGCACAAGAGAAAGATGCCATCAGTCAAATTTGCTTTCACAGAATAACTCCTTTAAAGTTTTAATACATCCTAGAAAAATCTAATTGGGGGAGGGTGGTCCTAAATATGCATGTATTCTACCACCTTAATGGATTCCCCCTTCTTGCTGACAACAGGAGATCACTAATGGAAAATAATTATTGGAAAGGTGATTTGAGTACATGGTACATTTAAGACCCTTACTTTCTTAGCTATTATCCATTCAATAGAAGATACTACTGTATTTAGCCAATAGAGGAAACAAGTTCAGAGAGACAGTGCTTTAAAAATATCCTTCTAGCTCAGGACCTTGGGTTCCACTTAGCTCCCCACCATCACTCTCAGCTTGCACTGTGGTCCCACAGCTTTCTATTAAATGCACTAACATTCTGCCACTCAGCTCAAAGTCTCAGAGTCAGCAAAAATGTCTCCTCTTCTCTAAAATGAAACCAAAGTTGCCAATCCTTGTAAATTCTACTTGGAGAAGAAGTTAAATCTATCTTCCTTCCCTAATTCCCACAGGCACTAACAAATTTAGTAGCCTTCCAAGTGTTATCCCAGCCTTCAAACTCTCTACTCAAAACCCCAAATCTTTGCCTAAATTGTACATCTAACACAAATGCAGACAACAACATGCTCCTACTCAAAACTGGTCAATATCCCCTCCCCTTCCCAACATCCACATACCACAAGCATCTTCCACCCACCCAACCACCCAACCACTTCTCCTCCACGTAGGAATGCCAGAGAATATGTTATAAAACATAATATGATTGGGTGTGTAGTTTCCATCTATTGCTATTGCCAATTATACTAGAATAGGTATCTTAGTATGCTTTGACTTTTTACTGCCATTTGTAAAATAAGAAGTCATTATTTCTCCTGGTTTTAAAAACACTACAAAGGCATTAGTCATTAACCAGATATAAATAAATGAAGTTTAAGGCAACATTAAATCTACTGTCTCAGTCACATCTCATAGGGTATGAGATCTTTCCACACCTCGAAACAAATTTACATCTTAAATAAAACTTAAGGTAACCTTTTGTTGTTATTTTAGGATTTTTATCATAGTTTATTTTATTGTATTTTTCAATTTTGTGACAGGGTCTCACTCTCTCACGCAGGATGGAGTGCAGTGGCAATCAAAGCTCACTGCAGCCTTGAACTCCTGGCCTCAAACTAGCCTGCTTCAGCCTTCTCAGTAGGTGGGACTACAGATACATGCCACTACCTCTGGATAATTTTTCAAAATTTTTTGTAGAGACAAGGTCTGGCTATGTTGTCCAGACTGGGATTTTAAGCTATTTTAAATAACAGTATAAAACCTCCATATGATGATGTCAGAATACAACAATTTAAAAAGCAATATAAAATTACATGGCAAAGACAGTTTATAGAAGCCATAACCATGCCCTAGAAGTTAAAGTCCCATGGCTTCAATGCTTTTATTACCCTCTGGGTTCCCCACGGGGACTAGACTTTCTTGGTGTTCTCCTCAGCAGCAGATGGAGGCCATGGACCTCTTTTGCCCTGGACTGGCACTGTGACAGACCTCAGCCGGTTCACTAAACTTCATTCCCCCGGGAAGCACCAGTTATTACTACTACGATGCAGCATAAAATTCTTTTAAAAAAAGATGTTTTAAAAAAATATCTAAAGAATTCTTTTTAAAAAAGGATTATTTAAAGGGCTCTTAAGAAAAAAGAAGAAGCAAAAGCAAAAACAAAAACCACAAAATAAAACAACGACAAGAAAGCAGCTTGATTCAGTATTAGAAGAGTTGGGTAAAACCTATACTCTACTTCTCATCTTGAACAAATTATCTAACCTCTCTAACCCCCAGGCTTCTCACCTACATACTGGCCTCATATTTCCTAATGCAGACACTACTGTTAAAATAACACTTCAATCCACTCCACACTTGATAGCTGAATTTTCAAGAAAAAATTAAGCAAGCTTGATGCAGCAATATTCTGGGCTCTCCCTTTTCCAGATATGCCTTCCTACAGAGGAGACAGATTCTGATCTGGTCTACACTGTATGATAATTTTACTAGAGCAGGTTCTTCCCATACAAGGGAAAGCCTAAGTTTTCATGATAAGTTCAAATGAGAAAACCCATTTGACCATATATCCAAGCAATATTCTCCAGTTCAGCATCAATTTTAAGAATTAAAGAGATGAATCAAAGGGACTAGCTGAATATATTTTTTCCTTGTGTTTAATTAAATAACTAATTTAACCAACATACAGTGAGTAGCTAGCCACAAAACCCATTATATTATGTACAGGAGGGATGCTGGGATAAATAAGGCAGCTTTTCTTTTCTCAGATAGTCACTCGCTGTAATAATAGACATTGGAGGCTACAAAAGGTGGGAAGCTAGGAGGAGGATGAGGGTTGAGAAATTACCTGTTGGATACAATGTTCACCACTTGAGTTATGGGCACACTAAAAGCCCAGATTTTACCACTGCACAATATATGCATGTAAGAAATATGCACTCATACCTGCTAAATAAATTAAGAACATTTATTAAATATTCACTTTCCCATGGTGGGAGGCTATATATGTGTGTGTGAGTGTGTGTGTGTGTCTGTTTGTGTGTGCATATTTTAAAACCAGAATTGTCAAAGCTAAAAGAGTTATAAAGTAGTATTAGCAATGTCATATATTATAAAATCTTGCATAATTTAATTGATCACCACATACATTCACATAAGCTAAAGGTATGAGCCAAAATAATAAAACTACCTACTCTAGGCATCTGCTGTCACATCATAAAGCTGTTAAGTAATGTTAAGATTTTAATTATCAAGACAGTATCACAGAAATGTTTCCCTGTATCTAAAACCATTTATACTCATTTTAACCATATTTTTATAGACACATTACCACATTTGACTGATTATTTCAGAAACTCTCAATTCATTATTTCTGAACCATGTTATGAATGAAGAAGACTGAACATTTAAAAACTTTCCTAAGTTTAAGATACTGCCAAATATGTAAATCTGGCCAACTCAACATGAAAGAAAAAGCCTAATTATTTGATTGTTAGCATTTATACCAACCCACACAATCCATAGTCTATGTAAAAGAAATGAGGACACAGTGAGAGGCTTACTGGAATATTAGGGAGGATATATTAACAGCCGGGCATGCTCAGTTTACCTCTATACTGATTTATTGATGCAATTTCAAGGTAGAAAGGCACAGAAAGGCACAGAAGGCATGGCAAGGTATTTGGCACATAATTCACTTGAAACCTTCCACTAACTCATGGCAGTGATTTTTTTGGTCAAATAGTTCCTATTTTTCTCTGCTACCCTTCTGTTAACTGCGGGATTCAAGTGAAAACACAGGGAAGAAACAGTGATATCCTTTGTAGCTTCCGTGTTCAAACAGCTCTCCAAGGCTACCCAAAGATGCACCTATTTCCACATAGTTGAGTGCCTTGGGGAAAGCCCCTCCTAATTTTCTGAGATTTTTAGCTTTATCCAGCTAAATGAGATGCCAATTAGTTAAGTGTGGGAGTAGTAAGACTGTAAAATGAAAATCGAAGGAATTGATTGAAAAGCACCACAAAGATACCACACATATTTGAGGAAAAAGAGAAATCTCATTTTACTAAAACATACCATGTGATTATTGATATCTGTTTCTTAACCACAGACTCAACAGGCCTGTGATTATAGTTTTTAACTATCCAATTTAAAGGGATTCCATGTATTTCAGGTGTCTGTATAAGGAATGTATTTTGTTTTGTTTTTCCTCGTACTAGAGAAAACCTAGGGTGTCAAAAGACAGGCACAGACAAACTGTTTTGTAAGAGCAATGCACGTTTTAAAACTGCATAAGAAATCATGGCATGCTGCAACTGGCTTTTGTGTGTGGGTAGCGACAAAGAGTAAACAGGTCTTACCACCCTGCCTAACTAGACTGCTAGAATCTTTGCTACTTCAGGGATCATTGGTTCTTCCCCACTATGCTGGAAACATCTTGAACAGACATTATTTGTTTATTGGCATTAGGAGGTATGTAACACATGTTGGTTGAATTAATTAATATATTGTCCTTTGGGATATAGCCACTGTGGTGAAGGCCTAAAAGACTGATCAAATATATGCTCCCACCAGGCCTAAAGCAGACCCACCACCACTGTCAAACACAGAGAATGAGGCACTGACCAAAGTAGTCATTTCTATGTATCCCCTTAAGAGACTCCTCTCTCAACAATGTCTTTGAAAACTCCATTCAGATTAGGTTTTTCTCACTTGTGAAATATTTTTAATCTAGGATCTCTTATTACAGGGTGCTGCATACTTTCCCTACTACCAAGATATTCACATGCTGAAGCAGTAACATCAAAACTAACCTAAAGACTCACAATTATAAAACAGCTAAGACAGAACAATAAGTAAAGTCAATGAAATGAATTATTATAGAATATACAAATTTGCTTCATTTACATATCTATGATGATGAAAACAAAGAAGAAGTATTTCAAAGCATGAAAGGTTTTAAAAAGTTAAGTAAAATTACAAATTACAAAATTCACATAATTATACTAAAATGCCTCTACCACAAAGGCGCTCATCCCAAAGTTTTGGATACTTTCCTATCTATATCTGAATAAAGAAAAGGAATCTAGAAAATACAGTATTTGAGGAATAATTTAGTAATAATAATAGCTACCACTTAATTAGTCCCTACAATATGCCAAGTATTAATATTATTTTAAGCACTTAACACAAACTAATAGTTAATTCTCACAACAGCCCTATAAAGAACTTGTATTGTCCTCATTTTACAGATGAAAAAACTGATGTTCAAAAAGATTATAATTAGTAAGCATCAGAGGCAGCATTTGAACCCAAACGCGCCAAGGTCTGTATTTTGTACTCCTCATAAGAACAGGCAGGGGTAAGCTGATTCTCTTAGCAAACTATGTATCCAAAAGGAACCACATGACATATTACAACCTAGCCCTATGATCGTACTTAACGTGGAACCAAAAACTCAATCAAAGCACCAAATACCCCTGCAAGTAACCTAATAACCTCTTGGCATAAACCACTGTTTCGACTCTGAGGCTCTCCATAATTTCACAGTGTTGAGCTGTATTCTTTTTCCGTTGCTGCTGTAACAAACAACCACAAATACAATGGCTTAAAGCAGCACAAATTTATTATCTTACAATTTCGGAGGTCAGAAGTCTGAAATGGGTCTCACTGGACTAAAATCAAGGTGTGAGTGGAAGGTTTAGGACAGAATCTGTTTCCTTGCTTTTCCATGCTCTGAAAGCCACCACTGGCATTCGTTGGCTTCTGGCTGCATTCCTACCTCAACAAACCGTCAAGGTTGGACTGAGAATCTTTCATGCTGCCTTCTCTCTTTCATTTGTAAGGATCCTGGTGATTACACTGGGCCCATGCACATAATCAGGGATAATTTCAAAGTCACCTGATTAGCAACCTTAATTCCATCTGCAACCTTAATTCTCCCCTTACTATGTAACATAATATTCTGAAGTGGCAGAGTTTAAGATGTGGGGGTCCATTCTTCTGTTTACTACATAGATATACCAAGATTTGTTCATGAACTTGAGGTAGAAGACAGAGTACATGATACAACAGAGGTAGAGGACAGAGTGCATGATACAACAGAGGTAGAAGACAGAATACAGCCATACAGTTGGTCTAGGAATTGTTCACAACAAACAGGTAATATAACTTCGTAAATTTATCATATTTCTCTTATAAACTAGTTAAAATATGTAGCAATCCAATGCAAAAATAGAAATTTGACCAGTTGAATAAAGTTGCTTACATTTATTTGAAGGAGTATAGACTAGTTATAAGAACAGTCGAGAGAAAATGGTATAGACTGGTTATAAGAACATTGAATTTTAAGTCCCTTACAAGTTATGCAGTCTTCAGCAAGACACAATGCTGAGCATCAGTTATCAGTTTTCTCATCTGCACAGTGAAGATTAAAATTCCTGACCTGCTTTAAACCAAGATTGTATGAAGGATTAAATTATATTGAATCATGAGTGTGAAAACTTCGTGAATGATAAGCCCTTTGCAGACAAAATATGAATGTAAAAAACCCCAATATGATCATTTTTGTTCAAAACGTAGTTTTTTAAAAAGTGCCAATGATAAAGGTAAATAACTAAAAGTATATATCTCTAGCTTTCTCGTTAATTTTAAAACCAGAATTCATGTTAGTAATAAAAATAGAATATAATTCTATTATTATTATTGAAACTTTATCATTTACTACTTTTATAATCATTTTAATGAAGGAAGTTTATATTTAGCTTCTTTTTATATACAGAGAAACTGAGACTTAGTCTCCTGACCAAGATCACACAGTATATTGGATCATGAAAACACTAGAAGCTAAAAGTACCAAGTTTAAGGTATGTCCTATTTTAGAAAATGAACTAAAACAGTAGTCATGTCAATATTACCATTCACAGTAAGATTTACTAATTGCATAAACAGCATGACTTACAACAGCTAGATGGAAGAAAGCATCATTACACACCAAGGATACTCACAGAGTAGCTCTGTTGGCACCAAGAGTCCTAGAGTCTTTGGTTCCCCAGATCACCTTGTTTCAGGCTTCACATGAAAGCATCACATCTTAAGATTGACTCCTAGAAGAATCAAAGAATATGGTAACCATCTAAATATTTTTATGCATGTTTAGAAAAATGGAAAATATATCCAACATCATATCTGAAAGACTTAATAACATATAGCTTTCTATTGCACTGGTTGAAAATGCTATTTACCTTCTTTTAAAGCTCCAAGGTTTTATTTAAAGGCCCCTTTAGATATAAACAGATTATTTAGTTAAATTTGTTCACATCACCACTAGCCCTATGTTATAATTATGGCACCTGCCTTTATTTGTGCCCGCCCTTATATTTTCTGTCCCAAGTAAAATTTCTCAAGTTGTAGAGGATTTCCTGCCAAAACATCAGAGAGACTCATTTCAGTCCAGCATCTTTGGGATTTCAAACCAATAGCTTGTTTTTAACTTTTGAGTGATGTTTCCCTCTATTTTTGGTACAAAAATATATATGTGAGTGTGTGTGTGTGTGCATGCATATGTGTGTGTGTTTATAAAGTAATATCTTCAAATTTTTTACATATATATACTAAAATTCTATTTATATTAAATGTCTTAATTAAAAATTGAGCAAAATTTCAGTGAAGCATCTAAGGTTTAACAATACATCAGAAATATTATAAAAATATAACCAATGTTTCATCATCAGTTCTTGTATGTTCTTTGATGATATGAACCTTGAAACAAGTTTTTCACTTCTCTGTCCAACCTCTTTACTTGAAAACAAAGGATATACTAGTATTTACCCCAAAAATTTGACTACTGAATTAAGCTAGTTAACATTTGTAAAATACCAATACATACAGTGTTTGGCAATGAAATGATAACAACATGAATAATAATTGCTATTATTGTTATTAATAACAATTGTTGAATGAATAATTGTTATTGATTGTAATAGTTATTAATAGTTAATTAATAACATTAACTATTAATAACGATTAACTATTAACTCTTCTCTTAAAGCTCCAAAGTTCTATTTAAAGACTCCTTTACATACAGATTATTTAGTTAAATTCATTTGCATCACCACTAACCCTATGTTATAATTATGTTACTCCATAATAGTTGATTAAAATATAATTATTAATAATGACACTAATAATATTAATATTGCTACTTAATACAGTAAACATTAGAATATATAGATGAATAAACATTAGATCCCTGCTGATTCTTTATTTTAAAAATAAGATATTTAAGTTTACAAATTCTTATATTTATCTTATTATTAAACCAATATAATCAACTTTGAGATGTAATCAAGAAAAATCAGATTGTTCTACAGTAGCATAGTGCAGTGCAAAGGTTTTAAAAGTATAAAAAATATCACATGAGCAAGGCCAAAGAAAACAGAACAGAAATAGTCTGAGGTCATTTTGATAGCACTTGTAATGTTACGTGATTTAACCAGAGAACCTTGACATTGTAGTTTAAGGGAGTTTTCTTTCTCTTTTTTATTTCTCAACTAAAAATTTGTTTTAACAACATGACTTTAGAAATTCCCTGGTTTTTCTCTACAACATTAGAATATTACAGTTAATTTTAGTTTACAGTATTCTGTTCTGCAAATACAGGGCAGTAAAAGTTTCGTCTTAAAGAGTGACTTTATTCTTTTAAAACAGGAGCAAACTTTAAAAGTTATGTTTGAGGGCTGATATGTAAATCATGTCTACCAAATAAAGATTTTTAAAAAAGAAAGGTAGTTGAAATGAAATAAAATGTTTTCTATTTGTTTTGGCATGCCATTCCATATTCCAAGTAACTTTTACCTTGTACAAAAGTTAGAATACCTGACCTTCTGAAGCATGCATGTGTAAATCACAGATAAGTTCCACAAAGACTTTTACTTCTATTAAAAGGCAACTTTTGCATAATTTAATATAAAATCAATAGCAAAAGTATAAGCTATATTTACTTTTCTAGAAAGGTTCATAAACTAAGAGAAATTCCTTGATCTGTTTTACTGAAAATAAAATTAACACAAATAAGAAGGAACAGGAAAGAAGAAAAAAAAAAAGGAATCTCTAGGCCTTTCGAAGGCTAGGTTAATGTCTAATTTCTCATCCAATTATCAGGTAGGAAATAACGTGGTATTTTTAATTCTGTAATTTCAAAGATCATTATTTAGGTGATTTAAATGGCCATACTTTTTAGAAAGGGCCAGCAGCTATTTCAATACTGCTATTTTAATAGAATACCCTGGGTGTCATAAAGTTCCATGTCTGGCGCAACTCATAATTAATTGACTTAAGAATTTTAGTTACAACCAAAATGCATTACCCAGGGTTCATGATCTCTTCCAACTCATGAAACAAATTTTAATCAAGACAGAAATGAAATATATTTTTGCAAAGGTGCTTATTCAAAGGGCTAGGAATGTATTATGTAATAGGGGAAATATATTACTCATGTTTACACCTGGTTGATTATTATCTACAGAATAATAAAAGTGAAAAATTATGTCAGCTGACATATGTAATTTTATTAATTTATTTCACAAAATAAATAAATGTCCTTCTAAAACAAGAGATCGTTTTAGAAACCACAGTAAATCTAAAAGGAATATTTAAAATTATGTAAACCCACACTCAAATTTTCAGAAAATCACCAAATAATCTATTCTCTTAGGAGAGAGAGTTTCTCCCTTTAACTTAACAGCACCATCCCATCCAATCATGTTTATAAATTCTCATTAGGGCTGAAAAAAAGTTCCTTGAATAAAATATTTATTAATACCTCAAGCTTAGTTCTTGCCTTATGATAGTAGTTGGCGTTAGTAATAAAGCCAAAATAACTGTGAAACCATCTACTATCTTCTTTTAAATCTTTTTGCTTTTCCTTTCCTTAAGTGCAGAAAGCATGTTTGTTTTGGAAGCAACTGGCAAACACTACAAAAGGAGAACTTAAAGTGAATGATTAATGATCAAGGAAAAAATGTAAAATCACATCAGCTGATAAGTGGCTGACTAACTCAAGGTTGAAGAATGTGAGGGCATTGTGGCAAAGCTGAAGAGTAACATTTCTTTGGCTGGTAAATGACAGGCATGAGACACCGCATCACACTCTTAGATGTCCAAAAGCAAATCCATTGTTTTAAGTTTACATAACCAGCAAAGGTGATCTTTGAAAGTCACTGAAGACAGATTCTAAAAAGCCATGTTGCAAACAACTACATGTACATAACTGTAAACACTATTTACAGCTACAGTATATAGCTGTTTTCATGGTTGACATAAGAAATTCTATGGTACTTCTTAATAAGTAGTGTAACTTAAAATCTCTAAGCAAAGGTAATACAGTTCCATGAATAGAATCTAAGGAAATGGCCTACATCATCATATACTGAAAATGAGTAAGAGAAACACTAGGACAATAAGCTTTGATCTCAGAACTTTAACAAAATTACTGAGTTCACTAATCTTGTTCTCATTTCTTTGTTATAGAGACATTAACAGCCTACCCTTTTCCTAATTGAGGAAGTCAAAGATGAAAGAAAAATCAATAAACATTGAAAAAAATATAATTTGTTTAGTGGTGTACTGAAAATTAACCATGAAGAGGTGCAAAGCCAAGATATACTGCAAAGGCAAATCATACTGAGCTTGTCTTGGAATGTTGCCATGCTCAGTTTATCATCTTACTTTGAGGGAAGCATGGGTGGTTGTGAGGGGGCTCTGCATGGGAGTAAGAGAGAAGCATAAATAGTAGCTTCTTTTAGCTACCATCTCCCCATAGCAAAATTTACATTTATCTTTCATTCTATAAAGCAAATACTACACTAGAGCTTTTAGCAATTTTATTTTTACATACAATTAAGATGGACAAATATGATGTGGTGTTCTTAAGCATGTGCCTCAAAGGCCTACAACTAGAGGAAGTATAACTGGCCAAGAGCTCAAGCTGCTGAGCTCTGAAATCCATTGCTGAATTTGCATGGAGTCCACATTTCCCACAGGCACCTCCCAACCCACGCCTGAGCACAGCAGGGATACCAAAGCAGACCCATTCCTGGGACATATGGGACTCCTCTGCTGATCAAATTTGTCGAGGAGACTTCCAGATGCCCTTGCCTGGCAACTGTAGTTATTCAATCATTATCTTTGGGGAAAATAAGACATTGTTTGAGTTGTTAAAGACATTGTTTTGGTGTTTATGTTGCTGCATAAACACCAAAAATTATCCAGTGGGAAACTCAGTTTTAAGATAATTTTCAACTTCCTAATGTGGTCCCAGGATGCTGAACTATAGTGATAGATTAGAACTACAGAGAGATAGATTTTTGTTCAGTATAAGTATGACCTCATAGTCAAAGATATCTAAAAGTAAAATGGGCATTCTAATCCTCTTAATCATTCTTTGATAATGGTAACATCCCCATTTTACAGAAGAGGAAAGGCTCGGCTTGGAGAAGCCAAGTTCTCAGGGGTATACAGCTTTGGGGACAGAGACAATATTCCAACTTTGATCTTGCTCACCGTTTCCACAATACCAGTTAGAAGAAATACCTTTCATGAAAAGATACCAAATGCACATGCATCAGCCATAAACAGGTGGTTGTACTATGTGGTGTATAAAAACACTTCTAGTGCTAAACTTTGATGAATTGTATGCTTAGAATTCACTTCATAATACAGTATCTCCTGTATTTTGTATAAGACACACATTCTTTTTCATGTGTTGTGAAACAAGTAAATCTACAGACCCAATGTAAATTTTTGTTACAGTTATTCAAATGCTCAGGTAAGACTATGCCCTTTTAAAATTTAACAATGGAAATTAATATCATCAAGTGAGTATCTTTCCTAATAAGCAAAGCATAAATGATGATATATAAATCCTAAACAATAAATATTAAATTAATATAATATAATGCCTTGAAAAAGTGAAATATTAGACAAATATCTATAAAATTTGTACTAATATTTTTAGAACTTTTTTTCTGGTGGGGACGGGGGATGGAGTTCCACTCTTGTAGCCCAGGCTGGAGTGCAATGGCATAATCTTGGCTCACTGCAACCTTCGCCTCCCAGGTTCAAGTGATTCTCCAGTCTCAGCTTCCCGAGTTGCTGAGATTATAGGCACCTGCCACCACGCCTGACTAATTTTTGTGTTTTTAGTAGAGATGGGGTTTCACCATGTTGGACAGGCTGGTCTTGAACTCCTGACCTCAGGTGATCCGCCTGCCTCAGCATCCCCAAGTGCCAGTATTACAGGTGTGAGCCACCGTGCCTGGCTTAGAATTTTTAAAGTAAAATACTATTAAGCAAGGCCACAAAACCAGAGGTATAGATCCAGTTAATATCATCTAAATTTTCCATTGATCTGACCAACAAGATTCCTGTATCAGCCCCAACCACCACTGAACTTTGAACATTGTCATCCTCACTTAGCTCAGATAATAATGTGGTTGAAAGTCAAGTCATGGCAGTATTTGGAAATGAAATAGCAAAACACCTTTAAACCAAAGCTCTGTTTACAAATTTAAAGCCACTAAATTCCACTGATGCCTCTTGTCTCTCACTGTCAAGCCCCAAATAAACTGCTTCCTCTAATCACTAACCTTCTTTCGCAATCTCTCACTCACACAGCTATGCACTTTTTCCCATTTGGTTCATGCTCTCCACCCTACCACTCCTTTTAATGTCCTTCTCAACCTTGTCCATTGTACACTCTATGACTACCATTTTTAATAAACAAACTTCCTTATTCCTAACCGAGACATTATGTTGTCTCCAAATTGTTTTCTCCTTGAAAGCCTGATTTATATAAGTCATTGTCTTCATATATTCAGACCAAGATAGAGGCTCAGAATAATCTTACTTCCATTTTGTAGCTTTTGTATTATTACTTTTCCACCTTCATACAGAAAATTCTTTTTCACTTATATTCACCAATCTGTATCACTCTGAATACTAGGACTCATCAGCTTTTAGGTCAGTCCTTCAAAATCCATTTCTCCTGATTCCAAAATCCCACCAAATCAATATTGATAATCAATACCTATGCACTACAATCAATAATCTATCCATAGAATTCATGAGCTCTACTTCAACTCTCATTTCAGAAAACCATTTCCTACTTGGATCTCATGGCCACTCTGAATGCCTCTATCACTAGAGGCTTAAACATTGATGTTCTACTTACCAATTAGTTCCCCATATTTCATGCAATCTAAAATATTTTATTTCTATCAATCTTGTTCTGGAATCCTCTTGAGACTGGTTAGTCTCTTGATACATTTTCTCCCAAACTATGAACCATTTTTTAGCCTCACTTTTTTTTTCTCTATTCAGCTGCAATGTTAATCTTCACTCAAATATCAGTTACACTACATCACGGTAAATCTATCTTGAGAAAATTACATACCTGGATCCTCAGCTGGTTTTTAGAAAGTGGGAACAATATTTTTTCCTCACAGAAAAAAAAAAGGTTTAAATGTGGCAACATATGTAATGTACTAAGCACAATTACTAACACATCATATGTACTCAATAAATATTAATATCATCTATAATCAATCACTAACAATCTCAAGTCCCCCATGCCTGTGTTTTCTTTCAACAAGAATTCTCAAAATTCTAAACTTGGAATGGACTATGCAATTATTGCACTAAATAGAGCAAAAGGAAATGGATTAATTGCATAGATTGATACCACTACATATTCATATATTTCAATTTCAGCAGGACCCCAACGCTTGTTCTGTAAGCTCTTCACATATATCTTTGTATCTTCCTCTCCTCCATTAAAGTTCTAACATTATCCATTATCCTTAAGTTCCCTAAATATCCTCAATCACCTCCTGCAGTTGACCTGGCTTCTTATTGTTATTGTTCTCATTGTTGTTGAGACAAAGTCTCACTCTATCACCCAGGTTGGAGTGCAGTGGCACAATAATGGCTCACTGCAGCTTTTACCTCGCCAAGTTCAGGTGATCCTCCCACCTCAACCTCCAAAATAGCAGGGACTACAGGCACATTCCACCCATCTGGCTAATTTTCGTAATTTTTTTTGTAGCGACCATGTTTTGCAGTCACCACGTTGCCCAAGCTGATCTCAAACTCCCGGCATCAAGCAATCCTCCCGACTAGACCTCCGAAAGTGCTAGACTTACAGGAATGACCCACACACCCAAGTGACCTGGCTTCTTATTTAAATAAAAAATTAATGCCATCAGATCAGGCATGAACTCCCACAACATCTTCGTTACCTGTGCACACTTCTGTATCTCTAGTAGTCCTTCATTCATTCTCTTCTGCTTCTGTAGTATAAGTGGACCCTTTCTGGTCACCAAAAACAACTTTACCTGATGTGATCATTTCTTCATGAACTTTACAGTGTATTAGTACATTCTCAAGTTGCTATAAGGACATACCCGAGACAGATAATTTATAAAGGAAAGAGGTTGAATTGACTCACAGTTCCACAGGGCTGGGGAGGCCTCAGGAAACTTACAATCGTGGTGGAAGGGGAAGCAAACACATCCTTCTTCATGTGGCAGCAGAAAGGAGAAGAATGAGAGCTGAACGAAGAGGGAAGTCCTTTATAAAATCATCAGATCTCATAAGAAGTCACTCACTATCACAGGAACAGCACAGGGGTAAGAGCCCCCATGATTACACTACCTCTCATCAGGTCCCCTCCTATGATACACAGGGATTATGGGAACTACAGTTCAAGGTGAGATTTGGGTGGGACACTGCCAACCATATCATTCCACCCCCGACCCCTCCCAAATCTTATGTCCTCACATTTCAAAGCACAATCATGCCCTTCCCAATAGTTCTCCAAAGTCTTAACTCATTTCAGCACTAACCCAAAAGTCCAAGTCTACAGTCTTATCTGAGACAAGTCAAGTCTCTTCTGCCTATGAGCCTGTAAAATCAAAAGCACATTTGTTACTTCCTAGATACAATGGGAATACAGGCATTGGGTAAATATACCCATTCCAAATGGAAGAAATTGGCCAAAACAAAGGGGCTACAGGCCCATGCAAGTCTGAAATCCACTAGGACAGTCAATAAACTTTAAAGTTCCAAAACGATCTCCTTTGACTTACTCCATATCTCACATCTGGGTCACAATGATGCAAGAGGTGAGCTTCCATGGCCTTAAGCAGCTCTGCTCCTGTGGCTTTGCATGGTACAGCCCCCCTCCTGGCTGTTTTCATGAGTTGGAGTTGAGTGCCTGCGGCTTTTCCAGGTGTACGATATAAGCTGTTGGTGGATGTACCATTCTGGGGCCTGGGGGATGGTGGCCCTCTTCTTACAGCTTCACTAGGCAATGCCCCAGTGGGGTCTCTGTGTGGGGCCTCCAACCCCACATTCATCTTCTGCACTGCCCTAGCCCTAACAGAGATTCTCCATGAGAGCTCCACCCCTGCAGTAGACTTGTGCCTGGACATCAAGGCATTTCCATTCATCCTCTGAAATCTAGGTGGAGGTCTCCAAACCTGAAATCTTATCTTCTACGCACCTGCAGGACCAACACCATGTGGACACTTCCAAGCCTTGGGGCTTGCATCCTCTGAAGCAATGGCTTGAGCTGTACCTTGGCCCCTTTTAGCCATGGCTGGAGTGGCTGAGACACAGAGCATCAAGTCTTGAGGCTGCACACAGCAGGGCGGGTCCTGGGCCCAGCCCAAGAAATGATTTTTCCCTCCTAGGCCTCCAAACCTGTGATGGAAAGGACGGCTGTGAAGGTCTCTGACATGCCCTGGAGGCATTTTCCCCAGTCTTGGTGATTAACATTTGGTTCCTCATTACCTATGCAAATTTATGTAGCAAGCTTGAATTTCTCCTCAGAAAATGGGTTTTTCTTTTCTACCACATTGTCAGGATGCAAATTTCCAAACTTTTATGCTCTACTTCCTTTTGAATATTTTGCCACTTAGAAATTACTACCACCAGACACCCTAAATCCTCTCCCTCAAGGTTAAATTCCACAAATCTCTACAGCAGGGGCAAAATGCTGCTGGTCTCTTTGTATAGCAAGAGTGACTTTTACTCCAGTTCCCAACAAGTTCCTCATTTCCATCTGAGACCACTTAAGCCCGGACTTCATTGTCCATATTACTATCAGCATTTTGGTCAAAGCCATTCAACAAGTCTCTATAAAGTTCCAAACTTTCCCACATTTTCCTGTCTTCTTCTGAGCCCTCCAAACTGTTCCAACCTCTGCCTGTTATCCAGTTCCAAAGTTGCTTCCACATATTTGGGTATCCTTATAGCAGCACCCCACTCTATGTGGTTCTAATTTAATATATTAATCTGTTCTCATGCTGGTATAAGGACATACCCAAGACTCAGTAATATATAAAGGAAAGAGACTTAATTGACTCACCATTGCACAGGTCTAGGAGGGCCTCAGGAAGCTTACAATCATGGTAGAAGGGGAAGCAAACACGTCCTTCTTTACTTGGCGGCAGGAAGAAGAAGAATGTGAGCCAAGCAAAGGGGGAAGTCCCTTATAAAACCATCAAATGTTGTGAGAACTCATTTACTATCATAAGAACAGCATGGAGGTAAAAGCCCCCAAGATTAAATTACCCTCCTATTGGGTCTCCTCACAACATGTAGTAATTATGGGAACTACAATTCAAGATGAGATTTGGGTGGGGACATAGCCAAACCATATCAAATGGTTTTGCTATCTGATCTGACCCTATACCACTGCTTTATTCTCTTTTAACATCATGCCTTCCCTTGCACTACATCCAATAATAACACTGAACTAATTTAACTTTCTAGCCTGAATAGATGTCAGTGCCTATTAAGAAATCCTCTAACTCACCTTTCTGTTGACCAAGCTCCTACTTATTCTTCAAGACCCAATTTAAGGGTTTCTCCCCTGTGAGTGTAGTACACAAGAAAGACATAAGAGATAATGAAGAGTACTAACAGGATAAGGAAATTCCAGGAAAAACAATAATAGGGAAGACTCATAATGTCTAGAGTTGATAAACGATACCAGGTTTCAATTATGATATTGGATTTCATGCTTAACTTCTATCTTTCACATACATTTTTACTTCATGAAAATCATTTCAACCACATTCTAATAGCATTAACAAACAGAGTCTGAAGCCTCTCAGGTTTGCAGATAATTACAAAAATTTCTCCAACTGTCAGGAAATTATGTTTTCTATCTGTTACAAAGAAATTTTGAAAGGGGAGGGAGGAACAAGAAGTAAAGTTACAACACACATTTGTTGGTGAGAAAATAAAAATCAAAGAAACAGAACATTGACTTAGAAATTTTTTTGCAATTGGAAATTAGTTAAGTACTAGTTATTTATGTTATTATATTACAGGTCCAAGGTAACTTCCAAAACTAAAACGTAAGACTTTATAACTGTTCTCAGTTTTGTTTTTTGTTTCTGAGAGAGTCTCACTCAGTTGCCCAGGCTGGAGTGTATTTTCTTGGCTTACTGCAGTTTCCACCTCCCAGGCTCAAGCGAGTCTCGTGCCTCAGCCTCCCATGTAGCTGAGATTACAGGCATGCACCAACATGTTTGGCTAATTTTTGTATTTTTAGTAGAAATGGGATTTCACCATGTTGACTGTTAGGCAGGAATCTAGACCCAACATGGCGGTATCAGCAGGCATGGCAGGCACTTTATTGGGACTTCCCGCCCTTCACTTCCTGCTAAGACTCTCAGCGCGCGAAAAAAGCCGGAGCCCACCAAAAAACCCCTGCTCGGCACAAGCTTCTGGACTCCTCATTCCTCAGAAATCGAAACCTAACTCAGGAAAACCGAAACCTACAAACCCCGCCTACCTCGCCCTATAAGAGGCCCCCCATACCCACCCCAAGCGCGACTTCCTCGGCCCTCCTCCAGGGACCCAAGAAAGGCTACCTCTGTTCTCATCTGCCTCGTGTCTTCTTGCTGGGCTCCCCATTACATTACATTGACCAGGTTTATCTTGAACTCCAGACATCAAGTAATCCACCCGCCTCAGTCTCCCAAAGTGCTGGGATTACAGTCATGAGCTACTGTGCCTGGCCAAGACTTTATAACTTTCGATGTGTACTAAAGTCAGGGTCTAGGTTGTCATTAACATCTAGCAAAGTTTCACACAGTTTTGCTTTACTTTGTTTGTATTTTGTTTTGTTTTGTTTTTTATTTATTTTTACCACCCAGCTTTATATTACGTTCTGAATGAAATAAATTCTCCTGTTATATTACTATTCTGATTTTATGCCAAATGTTATCAATATCTTAAGCCTAATATTCAAACTTATGAAATATCGTATCCATATTTCCAATTCAAAATCTGCCATATGCTCAGAGTTGCAGCAGGACAGATACTGCTTTTTAAAGGGCAACCTAAGAGTTATCTCCATGGATAATTATGCTCTTTTGTGAACTGATGTAGGTCATTGTTGAAATAGTTTCAAAGTCACCCTCCAAAACTGAAATACAGATGTGACATTTGGTAAATTTTCAGAGCCTATTGAAGTGTAACACCATGATTTTCTTCAAGAATACCACAGTTTGCCAAAATTCTCTCTGTGCTGTGAAAAGGCTGCTAGAAGACCAATGTTTTCAAACTGTTCAGCTTGATTACACTGGTGTGGTACCATTTATCTAAAGCTATTTTAAGCATCTTCTTGAATTACAGTAAGCTATATCGTAAATCTAATTACATTTGCCCACAGGGAAGTAAGTACATAAGAAGCCTGCTCTGTAATCTACTTAATAAAAGGCACTCCAGTTTTCTTCACAGCATTTATCAAAAATTGTCATTATACAGTTGTTTAT
>NW_012120376.1:3853839-3923159 GCF_000951035.1 Colobus angolensis palliatus
TATTGTTAGTAGAGAAGGGGTTTCACTGTGTTAGCCAGGATGGTCTCGATCTCCTGACCTCGTGATCCGCCCGTCTCGGCCTCCCAAAGTGCTGGGAATACAGGCTTGAGCCACCACGCCCGGCAGTTGTTTATATTTCTAATGCCAGTCTCTTCCACCGTAACTTCCATGAGGATATATGGATGTGTTACATATGTAGTACCTAGCAGTGCCTAGAGGGCCAATAAATGTTTGATGACTGAATGAACAAATGAATAACCATGTAAGAGACAACTAGATTTCTAGACATTTATGCTTACCACTTTCAACTTGTGCTGAAAACTTAAATGTATATTAGAGACTCTTGGGGTCATACTGCAGAGTAGTGTAAGTACAGTTTTTCAATTCAAATGGAATGGATTTAATGTCAGAACTGTTATTTAATAGTTCTATGATCAAAGACAATTGGATTGAGCTTTCTTACCCTCTGTTTCCTCAACTGTAAAATGTGAATAATTACATTGGAGTAAGTATTAAAGTTAATGCAAATGAAAGTATGTATGCAACATAGTCCGTGGCAGAAAGTAAAGTCTAAATCAAGGAAGTAATATCATTTACTAATATTTTATACAGAATCTAAGTGAATTATATTAATCTAAATTAATCATCCAAGTGCTTTTAAAAATTGACAACATAAATGTCTTCTGAGGATATGCTGGCAGTGATAACTCATTAATAATTTATGGCTGTAAAATAAACTTTCCAACATCCTTTGTGCCTGTATTCCCAATTACTATAAGGTTTTTCAACAAGTTACTTTCAACTCAGTTTCAGAATTCTTTACTCTGTGCACAATTTCCAAATTCTTCACAACAATTATGGAATCTATCTCTACTGAACTCCATAAAGACAATTTTAATTGATGGTTACTCAGTTCTCTAGTCTACATTGCATGTTCTTCCTCAAGCAATTTTTATTTCATTATTGCCCATTCATTCTATAACTGTGACTACTATCACAGTGGGAAAAGCCATCATCACTGAATCGTGCTCTCTTCTGGACTATACCTTCCTTGAGGCTCTATCCTCTGCATGAAGAATCAGATCCATCTTCATTCTTAACTTTTATTAATCCACTAATCCAATGTAAATTTACTGTGCACTGTCTATAAGACAGGTACTATGTTATACTTTAGAGTTACAAAGAGTAACATATAAAATCCTGAGTATCAAAAAGGTCACAATCTAATAGGAAATGCAAATGAAGAAACATAATTATGAAAACTATGGTAAGTGAAATAAATACGTGTATGATTTTATGGGAACACTAAGAAAGGATATCTAATCACCCTGGGGTGAATGAAGGACAGAAATAGGTTCCAGAAGAAAAGAATAGTTAGAATAATTCTTAAAGGATAAGGAGGAATCAATGGGCTCAAAGGACTACAGGTAAAGAATTCCAAGCCTGAGGGTCAGAACGAAGCATGGAAACAAAGGATAATGAATCTGTACAGGAAATGCTAACAGAGCAATTCATTTTGAAACACTTGTTAGATCATCTGTGCAGTTCACAAACTTTGTCTCCAGAATGTAAATGTATAAGAAAGGACTTAATTTAGATTGTGTGTAAATTAAAATGAATTAGCATTATAATTTTTTTAATTGATACTTTTTTGTAACACGATATAAAACAATATTAGGAAACATATGGTTTGCTAGATGCTACTCAGTGTTTCAGGGCACATAGATACAGTTTTGATATTCCGAAATGGTGAAGTATTACCACTATTACACATCTTCCCACCAAGGACAAACTCTACACTGCCTTACTAATGACATCTAGGAAAGGGCCACAAAGACATTCTATGAAAGGAAGTGACACACATTGAAAAGTACAATGAATAATGGTTCTTTAAGCCTTAGACTGTAGACGAGCATCAGAATTGGCTCCCTTCGTTCACTGATGGAAAAAGTAAAAACCAGTGACATCCAATAATGTTAAGCAACTCTCCCCAAATTAGAAATATCCATGTAAAATGGCTCTCTTCAATGTAAATATTAGAAAAGTTACAACAGCAATATTTTGTACAACATACTAATTTTGTTCCTATGCTGATACATGCTAAAAAAAATAGGCCTAGAACCTATTGCACAATTATCATATATATCTGGACCCATCAAAAAAGTGTGGCTTATAAATTAACTATTTTTACATCTTATCAAAGCAGAAACTTCACTTTTCATTCAGCGCGGTATCCCCACCAAAAGCAAAGTAAGTTCTAAGAATTATTTTTGAATGAATGAGTAAATGAACACATACCATGTATAAGAATAACTCTGGAGAATTTGGCAGTAAATGAACACAAAATGTCTCTGCCCTAGTAGGGAATACAAACACATTAAAAAGATTGCTTTGTATCAATTGAATTTAAAAAGGATTACAAGAATAAGACATTGTGGAAACTGGTTCTTTAGCTTGTGTGACAAAGGAGGCCTCTGGGATGGAAGAGTTGGTGATAGGATAGAGATTTACCTAGGTAACTACTTTGTATGTGCTATTTCATCATTTCTCACTACACCATTTCCTGGCAGCTATTACATCTCCAATTTATAAAGCTTAAGGAGTTAAATAAGATTTTTAAACAATATGTATGTGTAGACATATAAATACATACATATTTTTTAATTTTCTATACAAATGTTGCCTTCAAGGTTTTGTTCAACTAGAAACTTTTTTAAGCATTCAATTTGACCACATAAGTCATTTTTTATACATGCAGTTCCTCTGAAAAATATCTATACAACATAAGTTTTAAAATTCTTAAGGGAACTTTGACAAAACACCAAAATATTTTCTTTTTTTAATGTTTTGGAAAATACATTTAGAATATCAGACTCTTTATGAGGTTTCCAAGATGAAGGATGGGTATTTTCAGTTGTTAATACATGGCAGCACTTGTTTTTGATAGGGGCTGTGAACAACTTTCATTGCATCTGTCAATCAAATGGTAAAAAAGGAAAAAATCATTGAAAAAAAGTCCTACACAATTGCAAACACATAGGATGATAAATGGTTTTAGTAGTAAACAGTGGCATGGATCCTCTTGTTATCTGGATAGATAGAATTCAAGACTATTTTAGGAAAAGCACTACTTTTTTTTCAGAATGTCATGTATTTAATTTCTCGTAGAAACAAAAATAACAATCCTAATGTTTGGAAAAGTGGAATTCTAAATTATTTTTTCTCTGAGGGGGGCATAAAGTTCAAGTTAACCCAAGATTTAATTTTAAATGATAAAACAGGGACATTCGCCAAAATTTAAATAGGACACATAAGTTCTAATCACGAAATGTCCCCCAAAAGTCAAATATTAAAAATATAAGAGTAAATTGCAAATTCCCTTTTGTTCTGCTTACTAATTGTGTTCAGTCTAATGTCTTCTTTGTTTCTAGCAACATTCCTGAGTTTCCTTACAACCATTTAAATTTGTCATGTGGCTGAGAAACAGTTACAACTGTTAATGCTGCTCCAGGTACGGGGAAGATGACATGCCTAAAGGGAACATGGAGGCTCTGTACCCCCACCCACACCATGTTCTGTGCATCTCTTCCATGTGACTATGTCTGAGTTATATCCTTTATAATAAACTGGTAACTGTAAGAAAATGTTCCCCTGAGTTTTGTGAGCTGTTCTAACAAATTATTGAACCTGAGGAAGGAGTTGGAATCCCCAATTTGTGGCCATGTTGGACAGAAGCTGTGGGAGATTTGGGGACATACTACATGTGATTGGCATCTGAAGTATAGAAATGTATTGTAAGACCGAGTCTTTAACCTGTGGAGTCTGCACTAACTCTGGGCCATTAGCATAAGAATTGAGTTAAATTGTAAGACACCCAGTCTTACTAGACAAAATTGGAGAATGGTAGGCAAGGGAAAAATTATCACATATTTGGTGTCAGAAGGGTTGTGTGTGTGTGTAGATAAATAGTAGTTGGCCAGGTATGCTGGCTCATGCCTGTAATCCTGGTACTTTGGGAGTCCAAGATGGGAGAATTACTTGAGCCCAGGAGTTGAGACTAGCTTGGGCAATATTGGGACACCCCCGTCCCTACAAAAGATACAAAAAATGTAGCCAGGTATGGTAGCTTGCATCTCTCATCCCAGCTACTTGGGAGGCTGAGGTGGGAGGATAGCTTGAGCCCAGGAGTCAGTGGCTGCAGTGAGCTTTGATTGTACCGCTCTACTCTAACCGGGGCAACAGAGTGAGATCCGGTCTCAAAAACCAGAATGACAAAAAGGAAGCAGTAGTTTTCGTTTTTCCTTTTAATCACTTTGATTATACAGCATGACTTCAACCCCCTCATTGTTACAAAGAGTTTTATATTGTAGTTTTAGGTTGCTTTTGTGTTTGTTTCATTGCTTATAAACAGTAATATCTGTAGAAACATTATAAGGGGAGAAATAAGAAAGGACCAAAACAACGCACTGTTTTGTATCAAACAAAATTGATGGAGTAAACTAAAAAATGATTTTCAGAATAGAAAAGGAGAAAGCCAAAGAATGATGGTAACAATTACAAGACGGTTATGAAAAATTAGCTCTCAACTCCTAAAACAGGTGTTGAAATTCCTAAAAAAAAAAAGAAAAACTTTGAAAAAATCTAATCAATGAAGTTTTAAAGGATTATTCAAGTCAAAAGCCCATCACTCAAAAAGATTATATGGTTTGCTCATGCATGTATTACTCAGTTTATATTTCCCAATGAAAGATACAAACTGAATAGGATTGCAGCTATTAAATTAAAACTTAATGTTTACGAACTAACTATTCTGGCTCAAATCAGATTCAACTATCAAGATACAATGCAGCTCACATGTTAATAGTAAAGGTGTAATAATCCCTCAGGATACATAAAAATACATAAACTCTTCTCATAATTTGATATCCATATAAGTACTTAGTATCATGCTTCCTGTGTTAATTGTAGGCCAAAATAGCTAACAGAGATTCTCATCTCTGATAGAAACCTATCAAAACCTTTTCCTAGAAAATTATCATGAAAGATATTTTATTTTTTATTTTATTTTTATTTATTTTAATTTTTTTTATTATTATACTTTAAGTTCTAGGGTACATGTGCATAACATGCAGGTTTGTTACATATGTATACTTGTGCCATATTGGTGTGCTGCCCCCATCAACTCATCAGCACCCATCAACTCGTCATTTACGTCAGGTATAACTCCCAATGCAATCCCTCCCCACTTCCCCCTCCCCATAATAGGCCCCGGTGTGTGATGTTCCCCTTCCCAAGGCCAAGGGATCTCATTCTTCAGTTCTCACCTATGAGTGAGAACATGCAGTGTTTGGTTTTCTGTTCTTGTGATAGTTTGCTGAGAATGATGGTTTCCAGCTGCATCCATGTCCCTACAAAGGACTCAAACTCATCCTTTTTTATGGCTGCATAGTATTCCATGGTGTATATGTGCCACATTTTCTGAATCCAGTCTGTCACTGATGGACATTTGGGTTGATTCCAAGTCTTTGCTATTGTGAATATTGCCACAATGAACATACGTGTGCATGTGTCTTTATAGCAGCATGATTTATAATCCTTTGGGTATATACCCAGTAATGGGATGGCTGGGTCATATGTAAAATCCTTTTGTCCCAAAATGCATTTTACTAGTTTTTTTTTTTTTGAGCTCTGAGCATGTAGGCAGCACACGACAGATTTGAGAATAACACTTTGTGGTATCCTAAATTTATGTACTTTTTAAAAATTTAAATATGTGTGACATGTTTCTTTGATCTCAAGTTGACCCTTGAGGAATCGTCATACTGTTTTCCATAATGGTTGAACTAGTTTATAATCCCACCAACAGTGTAAAAGTGTTCCTATTTCTCCACATCCTCTCCAGCACCTGTTGTTTCTCGACTTTTTAATGATTGCCATTCTAACTGGTATGAGATGGTATCTCATTGTGGTTTTTGATTTGCATTTCTCTGATGGCCAGTGATGACGAGCATTTTTTCATGTGTCTGTTGGCTGTATGCATGTCTTCTTTTGAGAAATGTCTGTTCATATCCTTTGCCCACTTTTTGATGGGGTTGTTTGTTTTTTCTTGTAAATTTGTTTGAGTTCTTTGTAGGTTCTGGATATTAGCCCTTTGTCAGGTGAGTAGATTGTAAAAATTTTCTCATGAAAGACATTTTAAAGATTATACCAAATAGACTGGAGAAAGTATTTTGAAAATGTTTAAATTTTCAGAGATAAAAGAATTACTTGTGGAATATTTAAGATGTTAAAAGCCAGTTCTGTCTTCTTGGGTCAACCAGTAATAAACTGAGTGAATTTGGAAAATTTAGTTAACTTCTAAAAATCAAATTCTCTTCATTTCTAAAATAGGAGTATCTCATAGATCAGTGAAAGAATGAAAATGATATACTACTTTCCCAAAGTGAATCATAGAAACTCGAACACCTCTCCTCCAATGCAAGCAATAAAATCTAGAGAGTCACTCCCTCCCTTCTCCCTTATTTCTTAAAGATTCTCATTCCAGAAAGATCTTGCCCCTTCCTGGGAGAAAAGAATGCTATACAAAGAGTCCAAGAAGAATCTGAACAGACAGGTTTTGCTGGGTTTTTCTCCTTCAGCCTATTGCCATTACATTTTACTCATAATTTTATCCAATTACATTTCAACACAGCTGTCTATTCTTTATCGAACAGGTCTTAGCTCATTTTGTACTGCTATAACAGAAAACCACAGAGTAGGTAATTTCTAAGCAATAGAAGTTTATCTGGCTCACTGTTCTGGAAATGGGAAGCCCAAGAGCATGGTGCTGGCATCTGGAAAAGGCTTTCCTGCTGCATCATTTCATGGCAGAAGGCAGAAAAGCAAAAGAGCATGAAAGAGCAAGAGGGAACCAAATTCGCTTTTATAGCAAGCCAACTTTTGCAATAACTTATCAACTCGCATGATAAGGGCATTAATTCACTCATGAAGGCAGAGCCCTTATGACCTAATCACCTCATTAGGCCCCACCTGTTAACACTGTTGCCTTGGGAACTAACTTTCCAACACATGAACTTTGGAGAACACAGTCAAATAACAGGAGAAACTAAACATAAACTAGACAGTTTTCCCTGGGTCTTTGGGTCTTCATTTCTGAAGGCTTCCATGTCACATAAAACTTTGATCAAATAAATTTGTCATGCTTTTCTCATTAACCTGTCTTTTGCTATAGGAGTGTCAACCTATTATGTAAGTCTAATGCCTCTGATTGATGTATAAGAAAAGGTCTCACACCTTTCAAACCCTACAAAGGTGAATGCTAAAACAGCAAGAAGAGAAAAAAAAAAAAGAAAGAAAATGATAAATGAGCAGGGAAGCCTCAAGGAGACAGAGGTGAAAATGACTAGTCACTATAAAATATCAGATTATTAGATTTAAAATATTTGGCAGAAAAAAATCTTTTTGTCCCAAAATGCATTTTACTAGTTTCTTTTGAGCTCTGGGCATGCAGGCAGCACATGACAGATTTGAGAATAACACTTTGTGGTATCCTAAATTTATGTACTTTGTAAAAATTTAAATATGTATGACATGTTTCTTTCTCTTTCAATGTGCACATGAAAGGAGCAGTGAAGGGACTGCTTCTTTTACTAAAAGCAGTCAGAGGCTAAAGCAAAGATAATCATTCTACTAAGCCAGAGCAGGAAGCTAGATTTACATTTGAATCATGTGACATGGTGAGAGTTTCTTTTTTAATACTCAAAGGGTAGAAACTCATTATTCTTAACAATTTTCTGTTTAAAGAAATGAGCTAAAAGTTCAGAGGTACTTGACTTTTACAGGTCCATAATGGAAATAAAAACAAAACTTTCTAAGTTATGGGAAATCAGGAATTATTTTCTCATAATCTACATACTACATGAAAAGGAACATCTCAAGTTGATGTGCTTAAGGATTAGCATCTGGATTATCACAGTGTGCCCAGCACTACATAAAACTGGTATAACACTGGAATTTCTAATCTTAAATTCATGTAATCAAATTCATCATATATCTCCAAAAGTATGTGCTACTTATTGTCTCTCCAGCTGAATTTGTCCACCACTCTTATAATTCTGCAAATTGCAATATCTGATAATAAATTCCTATTTTAAAACATATTAGCTCGGTGTGGTGGTGCACACCTGTAGTCACAACTACTTGGGAGACTGAGGTAGAGGACTGCTTGAGCCTGAATAGTCAAGACTGCAGTGAGCTGTGATTGTGCCATGGCACTCCAACCTGGGCAACACAGTGAGAACCTGTCTCAAAATAAATAAATAAGTAACTTCCTATTTTGTGCATATGTTTTTGTCACCAAATGTAAAAGAAAGTATGTTGCCTGAACATTCTATAGAATAACTTAATCAGAAAAGGCCTAAAATACTTTTGTTCCATACATTAGAATAAAAGAGGATAATAATTTAACTTCAATTTTCAATGATGAAAATTTTCTACATTAATGTTTTCCTCTTTGATTGTTTCTTGACATTAATGCTGGGAAAAATAAAATCATCTGAGGGAAACAGAAAGGGTTCTTATTTAATTTCTTCTAAATATCATAAGTGTAAACAGGTATTAATTTAGAATCTACATAGTTTTGATCATTTTATCTCACGAGTTCATGAAGCCTAAGTTTCCTTTATTTGAAGATTGGTTACTCAGTTTCTAAAAGAAAAAAAAATAAATAAAAATGTAAGGAAAACAAAATTCACATTCAGCATACCCTACACAGTTTTTTTTTTTTTCACATAAGTACATTTAATAGAAATTGGTGAAATAGTTGTTTAAATATTTAAATATGTACTAAAACATTAATACTTCTAAGTGTGCACTTAAGATGAGTCTTTCTGAATACTACTGATTTCTAGCATGTCATTATTAACATACATAAAGAACCAAGAGCAGGGATTTTTGAGTGTTTAAGAGTTTTAAGTGCAGTATATAGTCTACCTTCCTCTGAAGAGGAGGGAATATTTTCTTCTGATGAGCAGATAAATCAAGTCAGAAATATCCCCCCTGCCACCTCCACCTCCGCGCTACATAGGAGTCTTGTCAAAATAGAATCTATCTGAAGTATAGATAGGTTTTAGGAAATTATAACATAATTCCTTATAAAACCTTCATGGAAAATACTATTGCATAACTGATACTTGGATTTTCAAACAGATAAAAATGAGTTTCAAACTGTTGAAAAATTCATGAATTTGTTTCTAGATTATTAAGTGGAAAAACATGGTGTTCAAGTAATTAATTAGTAAAGGATATTTTAATATTTTCTAATGGCAAAAGCATTAGACTGTGTTCTCATGTATTGCATTGCATGATTTGCAAAGTGTTCTATCATAAGCTCACTTTGTATATAAAACTGAGGAATTTGTTTCAGCCAGCTTTCCAATGGAAAGAGAATTGAGGAAATAAGTCAACAAGGCAATCAATGTTAATAAGGGGCAGAAATTCAAGCTCCAATAGTACATTTTGTACCTGTACATAGCAGAGAACTTTCCAATTAGGGCCAACAAATAGAAAGCTGATAACTCCAAGCTGAGATTTATAGGGAGAGGTCAGCAGCATGTAATGAGAATTTGGAGCACATACATCCAGCTGTAACACCTTTAGTATAAGTATAGTTCCTAATGGCAAAAGCTAATGGCTGCACGACAATAATAAATAATGGGGAGAGAATATTCTAGCCATAGGCTTCAGAAAAAGAACTGTGGTGGCATTATACAATTTTCACTAACACTAGAAGAAAGAATAGTTCTAAAAGGGTAGTTGCATTCGCAAGTGCATCAGCTCAACTAGAATGTGAAAACCATAATAGGCAAGAAACAACATTTCCTTGAATTCTCCCCTTCTATCCTTTTTTCAATATAATTTATATCTAAAAATATCCTTGCAGGGAAAACAAAAGAAATAAATCATTTCCCACTTTTATCTTTAAAACAAGATAAACTTGTTTTAATTTACAAAAATTCTCTACTTGGCCAAACTTTAGTCAGACTCTTAAGCCTTTTCCAAGGCCCATCTGTGCACTTTCTTGTAAAATCCAGTTTTAGCAAAGAGCCCTGCTAAGTCGCTTTAGCAAGAACCTTACATCTTTGATATAGGATTGCCCTGGCTCTTCATCCTCCACCATCCCTCAGGTGATATCTGACCACCCTGGCCTATCTTCAGTAAGAATCTCATTAAGGTTGGTTTGGCCAGAATCCCCCTTATCCCAAAAGTTTCTTCTTAGTAATTTTCCACCTACTAACCCCTACCCTGCTCTTTGGCTATGAATTCTCACTTGCCCAATCTCTCTCACCAACTCTAATATACAGTTACAATGGTTTCCCATACCTATGGTAATAATATTAAAGTCTTTCTTACCAAGCTTTAACAAGTAATATTGAATAATTTTTTTTCTTTAACACAGTAAACAACACGTAAAAGCACTGGAATTTATCTGGCACTTATCGTGTACCTACCAGTATAATCTCAGTGTGCTCATAATGCAAGTGTGCATAGTGCTACCACCTGGAAGTACTCTGTACCATCTACAAGGCCATCTACAGGTAGACCTGAAGTAGTATGTAAGAAAGGATTCCACAGTTGGCAGATTTGGAAGCAAGTGATGCTAACCATGTGACTATGGACAAGATAATGAACCAGGTTGTTTTAGTTTCCATATCCATAAAATAAGGATAATGTTAGTAATCATCACTAAGGGTTACTAAGCATTAAACGCAAATAAAAGATACAGCACAATGCCTGGAAGAAGTGAGTGAGTGATATGGTTTGGCTCTGTGTCCCCACCCAAATCTCATCTCCAATTGTAATCCTCATGTGTTGAAGGAGGGAGCTGGTGGGAGGTGATTGGATGGATCATGGGGTGGTTTGCCCCATACCGTTCTCGTGATAGTGAGTGAGTTTTCAGGAGATCTTATGGTTTTTAAAGTGTGGCACCTCCCCTGACTCTCTCTCTTGTTGACATGGAATATGTGCCTTGCTTCCCCTTCGCCTTCCACCATGGTTGTAGGTTTCCTGGGACCTCCACATCCATGAGAAACTGTGAGTCAATTAAATCTCTTTTTTTTTTTTCATAAATTACCCAGTCTCTGGTAGTTACTTATAGCAGTATAAAAACAGACTAATACAGTGAGCTATTAAGCTGAATGGTTTAATTTGTGGTATTATTTATCAACTTTTGTAGTAAGTGCAGCAAAAAAATGAAGCACCATACTTGGTGTCATATCTCTGAATGTGAAACATCTGGAACTGTAGGGATTGAACTCTATTGCTAAAAGTTAAGTGACAATATCTCTCTTATTTAAACTGTAGACTACATACAATACAATGTGGCTTTGTTATCTCATATGAACTGACATGATTAGTAGTCCATTAGTGTCTGATGTATCTGTGACTTTGGCAGCCATACTGCACAAATTGCAGTTTCCAAAGTATCACAGCTTCCCTCAAAACCCAAGAAAATAGAATAGAGTAGGCTGGGGTAGAATTGATATTAGCAAATACAAATAGTACAAAGGAACTTTAACCAAAAAGACTGCCTAACTTTGTATAATGTAAATAAAGTACAAGCACATGGCAGATTTTTGAAGAATTTTTACAAGGATAGGAAAAATGTAATTCAAACTCTTGTCAGATCCACCCCCAGATGAACATCAGAATTATTATTCTTCAGTGCAACCAAGGCCTAGAAGTCGGATATATTATTAAGAGCAGAATAGATACCTCACCGTTTGGTAACTTTCACACAATCCCCAATTCTCCCTAACTCAACACTCATCAGCCCATTAATTCACAACAGTTTCTTTCCACAGCTCTCTTCAATCCCTTCTTCCCCAAGTGTGATTCAGCCACTTATGCACTGCCAAAAGTACACCTGTATTTAAAATTGCTACTTTGAATACAAAAAAAGGCCACACTGCTGGCTGCTCCTTTTGGCATTTTACAAATAAAAAAGTATGCTAAGTTATTCCAGTTGGATTGCCTTTCATCTTAACCGGGGGTGATACTGCCCCTCAGAGGATATTTGGCAATGCTTGGAAACATGTGGCTTTCACAATTGAGAGCATGCTACTGGCTTCTAGAGGACAGACGTAGTGCCAGGACTAGGGCAAGGCATGGAAGGTGCCTAGGGCTCAAGATTTAAGGAGGCATTCAGGGTTGTGCAAGTACAGGATTACAATTTATGAGCCCCAGAGAATGAATGCCTCCTTAAATATTGCACCCTAGCTGCCTCCCTTACCCAACCCTAGTCCCAGAACTGGGTAGACGCCAGGGATGGGGCTAAACCTCACCCATAAAAGGAATTATCCCATCCGAAATATTAATAGTGCTGAGGTTGAGAAACACAGACAGATTTTTAAAATCTAAAGAAAATCAGGGTTAGAAACTTTCAATTCCCTTTATTTTCCATCACTTTCAGTAAAAAATCTAAAATCATACTTTGTTAAAAGTGCATAAAAGTCAAAACAGATGAAATTCTAGCATTTAAGTTTAATCTTCTTTATTCCTATTTACATTGTATACAATGAAGTTACAATGAGTTCTACCCTTTCCTTTCTGTTCCATCTTCCCTCTGCTAGCATGTCTTTTACTCATCCCATCTACTTTTAAGGTATAGATGTAAAGATGTCTTCTAATTGACATCTTCCCATAAAAATGTGACCTCTTACTTCTCAGGACAAACAAATTCTCATATTTGATTCTACTGTCTTAGGGTTTTATACTCTTACAGTAATTTATGTGCTTATTTATTTCTCCCCACCCCACTTCCCACATACAAACAAACATGCACAGAAATACACACACGCTAATTTAAGCTACTTATGGGCATGAACCGTGCTTTTATATTTACTCTCCCAACCATCTCTACACGGAACAGTGCTTTAAACAAGTAGGACACTAAAACCAACGCGGGAACAGAAAACCAAACACTGCATGTTCTCACTTACAAGTGGGAGTTGAACAATGAGAACACATGGACACAAGGAGGGGAACAATACACATTGGGGCCAGGGTGGGAAAGAACATCAGGAAAAGTATCCAATTATGCTGGGCCTAATACCTAGGTAATGGGTTCATCTGTGCAGCAAACCACCATGGTACATGTTTACCTATGTAACAAATCTGCACATCCTGCACATGTACCCTGGAACTGAAAATAAAATAAAAATTTACAAAACCAAGTAGTAACTCAATGTGTTATAAATGGACTGATGAGGCAAGTATATATAATAATAGCTAACGGACAATAAGAACCACAGTATTCCCTGTAGGCTATATAAACATAATAGTGCATTACTAGGCCTTGATGAGTCCAGTACCAATGCTCTTTTTCTAGCGGATATCTTCATCTATTCCAAGTCTGATGTCCCAGAATGTTTGAGGTTTGTCTTCTGTAGGTAACCAGCTTGAATTCTGCTACAAGCAAAAGTACAGAAGGGAAACTATTTTGTTCCCAAAGGCCTATTCTAGCAGCAGAAGACCCAATGTCTTTGCCTGAGCTATGAGCTCCAATTCAAAAAGAAAATAAATCCAATTATTAGTAACAGTTGGAGAAAGAACCTTGTAGTATATGTAAAACTCTTCAGGATACCAAACTGATGCAGCTTGAAAGCACATTTCCATCAATCTCTACCTCACTCTTGACACTGTAACTATTCTAAAACACTTCTAATTTTGAATTTTAGCCAAAAATAAGCTGAGACTACCTAAGAGGTTAATATGTAGCTATAAATATCCCCTTTGAGAAAGAATACAATAGATATGCAGCAAATTTTTCAGTTATTTGTCCTTGAAACAAATCTATTTCATGTTTCTAAATATGCAATTTGACATAAAGCAAATCGAAGGTCTTCTTCTTGTGAATACCATGAAACCACTGATCTTAATCATTTAATCTTATCAAGGAATTAACTTAGCTTTTAACTAGCACCTGAAAAGATTAAACTCTAACTTTACAAACTTATTATGAAATAGTTATTGTATAAAAAAAAACTATTAGAAATTTGATGCATATATATTCCATTGACATAATAATTTTCAAAACTTGGTCTCAGAGATACTATGAAGGTTTTCTCATGGTGCAATTTGACTCTGTGCTAAATACGAATCATCATGTTTAGTTCATAGCCATTAGGTGAAAGAAAGCTGACTTGTTTTGAGCACTCAGTGAGGGTGAGCCAAGTAATTTCCGTATGTGTTTCATTCAATACTTGTAACAACCCTGATGAAAGAGATTTCACCAGACACATTTTACTGATGAGGAAACAGCCTCAAAGAGGTTTATTAAGTTGTCAATTTTCATACCACTGGTAAATAGCCAGTGCTTCTAAAGCATGATCTTCCAACTGTGTCTAACTACTACCATTTGCAAAATGTACTGGATTACATTTTGTCCCATGAAAGACAGAAAATCTGTTCATATCTTCAGAGTATTCCACAGGTGAACCAATACGTGCAACTTAATGCTAAGCTGTAATAATGCTCAAGATCAGGACTATAAACTTCCCAAAGAGAAAATGTACCACACCAAGGAAAGTGGCCACAACAGAGAGCCATCATTCTACTGAATTTTCAGTGATGTATTCAAAGAGAAAGAAGGAGAGTCAGGGTATATCACAATTACTACAATGCTAATCCAGTTCTCACTCCTTTGTTCTACGTTTCAATAATTGTTGATTAGTGACTACTATGTATAGGACAATTTGTGCCTACTGCATAGAATAAAATGATTTAAAAATGCTGTCTTTCTTCAAAAAGTTTACATGCAATGAATACAAAATTTAAAGGGCAAGATAATACACAATGAGTTCCAGAAGCATGTTTCTATCAGTGAGAAAAATTTCAAGAGAGAAAACAGATTCTTCCAGCTGGAGTCATCATGATAGCATCATTAAAATGGGTGGACTCTGAGTTGGACAGCTCAATATCAATAGGTATCCACAGTGAAAAAAAAAAAAAGTATACTAAATTGAGAAATCAAATGTTTAGACACAGAAAGTCATACAGCAAATTGTGGCAATGACAATAAAATCTGAAGGATAAGAATTCCTATTAGGCACATCCTCTTAAGTGCTTTATATTGGAAGGCTTTTATAGCAATGGGTTATAATACAGTCTACCACTTCCATTCAAATGTTGCTTGTAAAAAGATTTTATTTTCTTTCATTTTATTACTTATTAGTAGATAATTTTAATAGTTTAATGTATAACATGTATATATGAATACTGGTTATAACACAATAGCTAAACAAATATGAGAATATTTTAATAGGCACATAGCTTCTGAATAGATTTTATTATAATTATTTGAGAAAACATTGCATGATTCCTGGATTCTCCAAGTACTGTTCTACCACTGTATATGGCAGAAATTGAGACAGATAGATACAGTTGGATGAAAAATTTCATGGACTGAATGTGTGTGTTCTCCCAAAATTTATATTTTTAAGGCCTAATTCCCAATGCGATTGTATTAGAAGGTGAAGCCTTTGGAAGGGGATTAGGTTTAGATGAGGTTGTGATGAGAAGGGTCTTCATAATGAGATTAATATCCTTATAAGAAGAGACCAGAGAACTTGCTGGCTTCTCCCAAGCCTATCATTGAGGACAGCATGAAGATGGCCATCTCTAAGTCAGAACAAAAGGGCCCTCACCAGGAACTGAATAGGCCAGCACCTTAATCTTGAACTCTCCAATCTCCAGAATTGTGAGAAGTAACTGTCTCTTGTGTAAGCTCCCCAGTTTACAATATTTCATTATAGCAGCCCATGCCAACCAGATAAATGGACAAACTGACCTCGAAGCAACTGTAAATGAAGATTTTAAAAAGTCTTTTGAGAATCTAATGTAGGCTTACGTGATTATTTCTAGCTATATCCCAAAGATTGGAAAATTCAATTCAGAGGTTAGGTGGGCCATTAATTAATTGATTCACTTATTTAGGCAGTAATTGAGAACCTTTCATATACTAGGCCCTGAACTAGGTACTGGACTAAAATATGTGCGCACGCACACACACACGCATGCACACGCACACATACACATGCGCAAAGAATATGATGGGTTTTTTCCCTCACCATATAACAGGGGAGACACACATATAAGCACATAATTGTATTCAAATGTGCTAAAAGCTACTAGAGGGATTGTTTATGGCTCTATGAAAGCAATGACTTATTCCTGTGGGAGTCTGTCATAATTCCCTACAGAAAGGGACAATTGAATTGAGTCATGAAGACAAGCACTTAGAGAAGAAGATTGGATAGGTCATTTCAGATATAAAGAGCAGAGTATTCAAAGACATAATTCTTGATGGAGGCTAGTATATGACGGCCCTGAGGAACTGAGTAAGTGTTCAGAAGGGGCAAAAATTTACACTAAAAATATGTGATGAAATAAGATGTAAGATAATTTAAGATTAAAAAAAAGAGAGCTAAGGATTAAAGCAACAAATAGAGCTCAATATGGGCTTTTAAGCATGGCAGGAATAAGATTAAATTTGGTTTTTAGTAAAACTTCTTTGAGGGCAATGTGAAGAATTATAAAAAAGAAAAGAGAGGAGCTATGGAATAGTTCAGGTGGACGATATTAAAGATCTCACCTAAAGTAGTGGCAACAACAATGGAAAGATGTTGGATTCAAGGAGATACTCAGAGTCTTAAGAGTTTAGTAAAAATTTACATGTGATAGTAAGAAATGTCAAGAATGACCCTAGTGTTTCCAACATAGAAGACTGGGTGGATATTAATTAATAAGTTTGTAAAACTGGCACACTGAATATAATATATATACATATAGTCTATATATAGTATAGATAATGGTCACACAGGACTGCTGGTAAAGAGATGAGTTAGGGCAACAAGTTGTAGGCCTAGAAATCATCAGCTTAGAAGGCCTGAGCTGAAACTGAAGAAACCTGTCACTGAAAAAAATCAGTAAGAAAGGGAGAAAGAAGGGGTTTCAATAATAGTGTTGGGTAATAGAAAAACACGAATCTGTGAAGGAGACAAAGGTAAGGAGAAAGGTAGCTAAATGTATAAAAAAGAATGAGAACTGAGTAAATATGATGGATTTATCCAGAGAAAATTTCCACATTTCATTTGACTTCCTCTGAAGCTTTGTGGGCAAAAGCATGTCATTATTTAAAGGTAAAAAATCTTTCCTCAGCAGGCTAAACCTGTTTTCAGCAAAATTAATAACAAATAGCAGACACGAAAAGACTAATAAATAAAAATCAAAAGATAAGTACATACACACACACATATATATAGATAACTGTATTATGACCTCATTTTTTTTTTTTTTTTTTTTTTTTTTGAGACGGAGTCTTGCTCTGCCGCCCAGGCTGGAGTGCAGTGGCCGGCTCTCAGCTCACTGCAAGCTCCGCCTCCTGGGTTCACGCCATTCTCCTGTCTCAGCCTCCCGAGTAGCTGGGACTACAGGCGCCCGCCTCGTCGCCCGGCTAGTTTTTTGTATTTTTTAGTAGAGACGGGGTTTCACCATATTAGCCAGGATGGTCTCTATCTCCTGACCTCGTGATCCGCCCGTCTCGGCCTCCCAAAGTGCTGGGATTACAGGCTTGAGCCACCGCGCCCGGCGACCTCATTTTCATAAGAAATTGATATGTACTTTATACAGAACAAGAAATGTAAATACTGGTATATCAAATTTTATGTACTTATGAAATAATTCATTTACTTTTTCTAAATAAGTGTAAACAAATTAATGGATTTTTTTCATCGTTGAGGATGTGACATAATGCCACAGGAAATTATTTCTGGACTAATTCACCAATTGTGCATAAACTCTCTTGGGTTCCAGGTCAATGTATAAAGCACAGCACATTGTAATCGATATGAGTCCTGTGGGGAACTGCCAGATTGGCTTCATTTCTAATAAGGGAAAAGTTTTATTTACAAGACAACTCAACTGTGAAACTGAAGTAATAACATGAATTAATTTAAACACACTGCATTTAAAGGTTGAGTACTTTTAACAACCTCTCTCCATGTTCTGGAGACTAAGAAAAAAAATACATCAAATAATATTTATAAATATTTACAAACATCTCTTGTTGCTAAATGTTGAACCCCCACATGCAATATATTCTGTTGAAAAGTTTACATCTATTTTACTCAGTGGCAAAGGAATTAAAACTGTCCTGGTCACAATCTATATTTCTTTTGTTTTTACCAGACTTGCTTTCCCTCTTTCACAATCTGATCAATTTGTCATCCGCTGTCAGCCTGACAGTCCAAAGGCTAAATAATCGAAGGAAAAATGAGTAGAAATCTACATGTTACAGTTACTCTGAGCTCAGGCCTGTATTTTAATATGATGACAGTCATATGTTCATTTCTGTGCCAGGATGGGTGGCTGGTAAATGTGGGAAGAATTTTGGGCTTAGATCAGCACTCCCGTGTTTTGAGTCAGGATCTACTCTATTTGCTCCGTGACTGCAAGTGAGTCACTTAAAGTGCCTGAGCCTCAGTTGTACTCATCTATAAAATGGAGAGAATTATAGTGTTAGTCCACCTCACTGGATTAACGAGATGAATCAATGAAAGCACTGGGTTCATTGTAAAGGACCATACAAATTTGTAAATAATTAGTAGTTTTATTTATACATTTTTGAGTTATCAAGGGCCTAGAAAGAAACCAGAACATAATTAGATATACTCATTTGCAGAGAATTAAGGTGGGTCAAGATGATCGCTTTCAAGTCATATATTCTTCTCTTTAAAAATCAAAAGCAAACAAAAAAACCTCAGGCACTTAAAAGGAGGACTAAAAAATTATTCCTTAAAATGCTTAACATTTTCTTAGAATTATTTACACAAAAAATTAAGATTATTTTCTATAATATAGTGATGATTTTACTTTTATAATCTGTAATTGTACCTACTGATATGTTCTTTTTTCCTTTATGCTCTGCCCACATAATATGGCGTTTCATAGACAATGAATTTGCAATAACTATAGAATATATTGGAATAGCAAAAATTTTAGATGTTACACATAATAGAACTCAAAGTAATTTTTTCAAAGAAATCTGTTCCTTTAAGTAACAATTCTATCATTTAAGTATTTTTATATAAAGGGAATTACATGATAATTTTTTTCTAAAACTGACAAGTTGTTCTGTTTTTATTTCCTCAATGTGTATTAGGCATATTGGCTATTGTCTTCCTTTCCCTCAGTTTGCTTCTCAATGGTGCTGAATGCACATACCTAGGTAGACATGCTTATATCACACAATCCTTACCCAAGGCCACAGTTAAGTAGACCACAGGTCACATCAAGTGAAAGGGAAAAATAAGTAACATGTCTTGAGTTGCTACCATAACCAAATCATTACTCTTATTTTGAACTTTTCACATGTAGTAACTCATTTATTCCTTACTACAACTATGAGGTAGGCAGTATTACCCCAGCATCACCATTCATAGATGAAGAAATTGAGTCACTCAATCCTTAAGGAAGCTTCCCAAGATTACAGAGCTAGGAAGATTTGGATCTGAGATTCAAACCTAGTCAGTCTGGCTATAGAGCTTGCGCTATAATCATTGTAATATATAGTATTCTTAAATAGTATCCCTTGTTACCATCTGTAAGTGAGGCTAAGCCAATTTTATTTTCTATTTTAAGAATGTGAAGTAATACACAAGGAGACTGCATCAGTTGAACTGTGCTGGGCACTAGAAGTGTGATGTTATTTTGCATTGCAACAGAATGGAAAATCGGTAGTCCATGAAGAAAATCAGCACGGCATTATCATTCTTGTAAGGTCTCATAAAATCAGGCTTCAGAAAAATCCTCCATATCTCAAATTTCTGAGTTCATTATTGGAGTTATTTGTACAAGTCTCTATCCTTTGAAATATAAAAATCCTTCCATTGAAAACAACTAAAAAGCATACATACAATAGGAAAAACAAATAGCAAGAAAGTACAATATATCCAGAGAATAAAACTAACTGAAAGGGGAAACCAGATGGCTAAGACTAGTACTTGCTCCAGGTATCCTCTTGGGACATTTGATGCACTGGTGGACTTGAACTTGGGGTTTTACAGCCCAAAAGGGTACGTGCAACAAGCCACAAAGCCCAAGGCCAGACAGAGGTAGAAAGCGTAAGAGGTGATATGCCCTGCTGTCACTGAATAAAACTGCATTGTCACCATACCAGAAATATGCTTGCAATAGTACAAACACATATAGACACAAACACACACACACACACACAACTAACAATGCAAAGAAACAAGTCTGCCTCTAAATTTGGTGCTAATAGTGGGGAACAAAAAATATCATCTGCAGATTAATGACCGATAGCTATTCCAATTTCATATTACCAATTTTATATTACAAAGGTGATTTAAAACCTGTTGACAATGTTTGAGAGTTTACAATACTGGGTGATGCCCCAGACCCTAGCAGAGAGAAATGCAAACTTTCTCAACTAGGAATTCAGCTTAATCCAAGTTTCAAATAATTCCCACATGATAAAGATCAAAGTAATGCTCACTTATACAGCACTATGAACAAAATCAGGAGAAAATACAGATAGCAGAATCAGGCTCATAACACCATTAAGTAGCAAGATTATCAAAAAGAAGACATAAATTGGAGAACATGAAGAATTGTATGAGAACTATTTTAAAAACTGTTTGCTCATATCTAAGTTATTATTAAAAGAAAAAAAACAAGGGAAAGCAAATGATGATAAATACAAAATTAACAATGGTGATTATCTCTAAAAAAGAGATATGAGTAGAAAAAATGAGACTATGGAGATGCATGTAGGTAACTTTAGAGTTTTGTTAATATTTTAATTATTGAGTTGGCTGGTAGGTTCAATGACTTTCATTATATTAATAATTAATTAAGACAGAGATATATTTGATGAGAATATATCACAACCTAAAGATTATGATTAGTCTAATCCAGTTCTGAATACTTGAGGGTCAAAAAAATACATAAATATTTTTAAATCTATTACTGTAATTTACCACATTGATATAATACAGAAAAAAAACTATAAAATAATGTCAAACCCTACCAACCTAAAAATAGAAGAAAAATTCCTTAATCTGATGAATGAAATCTATAATAAATCACAAATAAAACAAAAAACAACCAAAATCTGTAACATCATAGTTAGTGCTATCCCTTTAAGAGATCAAGACTGTTATTTTCTTAAACATCCTATGCAAAATAGTAAGACAAAAAAATAGAAATGGAATGTAAGAGGTTAGAAACAAAATTCTCTTTGCACACATTACAGATAAACTATCAGAATAGGGTGGAAAATCTACAAATAAAACATAGAATTAATTAGATAGTCTAGCAAGTTTGATAAAATATTATCACATGAAAATAAATTGCATTTAGTCACAAAATGTAGAACATGTAATTTTTAAAAAACAACATATATGATATCGCAATATATAGTTTTTCCTTAAAAATATAACAAAATATACCAAATTTATATAGATAAAATAACTTTTAAAAACACAAGACATAAAAGACCAGAATAGGGAGACAGACCATTCTCATGCATTGAAAGCTTCAATAGCATAAAAATGCCAATTCTCCCCAAATTTGAAATTGATGTATTGATTTAAATGCAGAGAAAACTCCTATTATTATGATTTTCTATTTGAAAGCCCTAATCTAAAATTTCTATGAAAGATCAAATGGCCAAGAATGACAGAGTCATTTCTAAAGTAGAATAAAGGTAGGGATATGGGGGATTTGCACAATTATGAAGGCTTACTAAAAAGCTTTGGTGATTTCAACCATGAGAGGTGCTAATGCCACAACAGATGAATTAAACAAGGTACAGAATAAAAGCCCCAAAATGTACACATACGCACATACAGACACACACACACACACACACACACACACACACAGCATTCTGTAGGGAAATGCCATTGCTCTAGGATAACTGGTCATGCATAGGGGAAAATATGACACTACCCCTTCCCCTCCGACCATGCAGAAAAAACAAAAACAAAAAAAGAACACCAGATGGATCACCACAGGTGACAAAACAAAGCTGGAACTGAATTATCCAATGCAGTAGTCCATAGCCACATGATGCAAATTAAAACCTACATTAATTAAAATTTAATGTAAAAATTCAGCTACTCAGTCACACTATCCATAATTCCAGTGTTCAATGGCTACATGTAGCTAGTAGTTACTGTTTTGGATATAGTCAAATATAAAATATTTCCACCAGTGCAGAAAAATGTTTTGAACAGTGCTGAGAGATACTTAGGATAGAATCTTTATGACCTTGAAGTTGGGAAGCATGTACTAAACAAACAACCACAAGGTAAACAAACAAAAAAATCACAATCGGAATATAACTAATAAGCTAATTCATAATCACATATCAAAAAAGACTGTGGAGAAAATGAAAATGAAGGCTTTAATCTGAAAGGTGTCTGAAATACATGAAGAATATAAAGAATATATAACACATATAAAACAATTAGAATATAAAACAATCATAGAAAAATAGACGAAAGATTCATCAGGTGCTTCATTCTCGTTGATGAAATAAAAAGATAATTGAAGTCTAACATTTTATCAATATATGTAGGACTAAAATGTTTGACCAAGTTCTGTGTTCTATTTGAAATTATCAAGAGTACTGGCGGAACCACCACCTATGTTTTTTCAGCCTGGAAAAAAGACTACAGTGGCTTACAGAAGCCCAGCAACATATAAGTAGGTTGAGAATAATGTTTGAACATGTTATTAAATCGATACTTCTAATGTTAGCTTATCCTTCATTAAAATATAGTTTTCTAGCTCACTTAATAATTTATCTTCATCTTATTTTGAGCACACAGCAACATACTTGGGAGGCCCATAGTGCATTCACATCACGTTTCACTCTGAGTGTAGAAGTTGACAGTAACTAAGGCATTAATTTTATGTTTACTTCAGTTAGAAGAATCAGAGACCACAAAAGTGTGTGTGATTGGAGGGTGGAATGGAAAAAGTAGACAGAGCTATAAACATATGAGGAAATATTGTAAATATAACTAAAATGCATAGTTTCCTCAGATTTCAATCACTGAAATTCATGAATAAGTATTACTCAGCACCACCCCACATCCCCACCCCAACCTCCCCACCTAAATAAAACCATAGACATGATTTTTTAAAATCATACTTTCTTAGCATATAAAATTTGAAATCCTTGAAGTCTTTACACATATAAAGATTTCATGTTTTAATAATTGTTAAATGTTAAAAAGTAATGTTTGTATACCTTAAAATTCAAAACAAAACTATGTTCATACTACATAATCTAAGTGTTTTGTCTCTGAAGGTCCTTGTAATCTAAGAATGAGAGGAAAACAATTAGTAGCCTGGCAATTCTGGTACAAAGTGAAGAGCATTAAATGGTACACACAGAAGTAAGACATTCAAGTCAGATTAAATATTAAGAAACATAGGACAATGACTACTAATAATTAGGAAGAATCCACACCGTAAACAAGGATTCCGGCCCAATGGATGGAGAGTGAATGATGGGTGGTAGCCTATAGTCCAGGGAAACCAGAAATCATCACAGACATGATCATTTTACAGTAGTCAGACTTCAGCTTTCGGATGGGGTTCAAGGACTGCTCGATCCAGGAAACAAGACTATCAACAACATGGCAGTGCTATAATACGGGGACTGGGAGACAGATTTCTACAATCAATCAGTGTGCAGAGCAGTCATGAGTTAACCCTAATAACAGAGGAACATGAAATTCAAGGTCATGAATGCAGGCCTATAACTTACCAAAAAAAATAGCGGTCTAGACTTTAGAGAACAATGGTGGAGACCCATGGATAAACCACAGTGCACCAAGTCTTGCCTCAGACTTGTTATTTAAAAACACTGCTAAAAATGAAACCCTCCAGTGGTCACTAATGGGGTACTCCATTCCAGGTTAGCTTCACTAGTTCCTCAGATCTTAGGCTGAGGCTGTTTAATTATATATTCCGCATCAAAAAAGATTGTATTTGGGCTTGAAAATACAACAGATGGGCCAACTTTGCATAGCTAAGGAAAATAGAAGGTCATAATCTTGGACACTGGTGTGAAGGATAATTTTTTAAAGTAATACCGTGATTAAGAAAAACTATAAATATTTCTCCCAGTTTGGAGGGGGTGAACTTTTGTGCCTAATTTTATTGGTTTCTGATTAATACTCCCATATGCTTCCCTTTTGAGCCATGTTCTTATCATACATTTCATTTCTCTTCCTCACAAATGCTTGCCTTCTACTTCCTCCTCTGCTACACAGGCTCTCAATCATTTCTGTTGCCAATTTCCTATTTTCTCTTCCTTCCAGTGTAGACACACAATGTCTATGCTATCCTGCTGTCACGAGGGTGAAAGCACAGACACTATTCTTTTCACAAAACCAAGAACAGGAGTGGTTAGAAAGGCCTTAGTCATCAACTTGCCAGGCTGACAGAAATGCAAAAATAAATACTATGACTTCCAAATACCACAGGGCAAAAGCATACCCTGAACACACAGGCAAGGTCAATTAGTTGATATCTACTTCCTTAAAATGAATTCTAAAGTGGACCATTTTGTGCTGTCTTCCTCTTTTGTAAACATATCTCATTGTAATTTTTTTTTCCAGAGGAAAGTATTTTTTTATGAAGCAGTAAATAATTGCCAAGTCAATCAGTTTTGCTTTGTATCTAGAATCTCAACAATGAATCTATAATACTCAGAGTTCTTTACTATGGCAAAACAGAATAACATGAATATCCAAACCTTTTTCATAAGCAGGGACCAATGGTTGCAAAAAGCAAAATCCACACAATGTAGTTTTTAAGAAAAAGAGGAGAAAACAAAAACAGTATCAACATAGAACTCAGCTGCAGAGTGTTGTCAGGCAGCTGCCCTCTCTGTCTCTATAAGGAACAATTCAGTTGCTATTAGCATCACCTAAGAGCTAAAGTGTGCAATCTGGGGTTAGAGTGTCTAGTCTCAAACATCATCTGTATTATTTACTAATTTTGTGAATTATAGTGAGTCACTTAAAGCCTCAGTGCTTTGGATTGTTTTCTGTAAAAACTGAAGTAATAATGGTCCCTATCTCATGTGTACGGATTAAACAAGGTGACACATGTAAAGTGTTTAAGACAGTGCCTGGAACAGTAATCAATGTAAATCATTATAATAATTGCTTATTTGGAGCATACATTCCATTCTTCTCCTTGCCCAGCAATTTATTCCATTTGCACAGGTCAACAGAGCTACCAGCTCAGAGTTAACAGTATCTCACAACTGTAGTGCCCATAACCTCTGGCATACTCAGTCCATGTCATGTGAGGTACACATGGCTATCTTCACCTGGTCTGTGGGCAGGAACAGATTCTCTTAAAATCTGTCAGCAGGAAGTCAAAGACTTGCCTTTCTGGTGTGAATGTTTCTAATTTGTAGATTTATAAACATGTAAATAACACAAATAACTCAAATTACATGTATTTTACCTCTCAAGATAATATTAAAATAACATTATGAACAAATGAAGCCAGCTGAGGAAAAATGTTCTGCTTGTAAGGTGGTGAGGTCACTGTATGCCTGCAAACCTTTTAATTGAAACTGGATAATCACATTTCATGGATTCAGTAAGATTAATTCACTGGGTAAAATAATGGCCTAATAACCTCTAAGATTCTTTGATTGCACGATTCAATTTTACACAGAGATTGTGTAATACAATGCATGATATTAAATTGAAATGAAGTCTTGAATGCAAATCAGGAATGTAAATTTCCCTTTGTTTGAATCCTACAAATCCAAAAAGGAATAGGGTATGTCTTGTAAATCAGATTAGGTAAAGGCTAAATGTTCATTCCAGTAAAAACTATTTGGTAAAATGTTCATGTTAAAGTGTGAAGTCACTCTAAAAGGTTAAATGCTCACATTAGATACATTTAACATTTAGGGATATTAAAGTAGTTGAGAAATAAAACAGAGTCATAGAAATTTTCTTTATAATCAAGTGTTGCAAATGGGAAAATACAGGAGCAGAAAAATCACAAAACTATATCGGCATTAAACTTTACATAGAAAACGCAGTCAATTGCCAAGTAAAATATAATTTCTAATATCAAATATATCATTTATTATGCCAAAATTTTACAGAATATAGGTGATTTCCACAAAATTCAGAAAAAAAATGATTTGCAGTCAGGGAGGAGGAGATGATAGTGCTAGTGATACCATTTCTCTTTGAAAGTTCTTGATCATAGTATCTATGTACTTTATTACCAGAATAACTATTGGAAAGGGAAGATCACACACCTTAAGAGTGTGATTAATGAACAATTAAGACTACAAATTATGATGTATTTTGGACTTGGAAGGGAGCATTCTATTTTATAAGAATTAGTTTCCCATAATATGTATTTTAATTACAGTGGGGAGTGCAAAAACTGTGGAAGGAAAATTCCAGCTATTTCAGTAGATTGGCAAACATTAGCCAAAATTTAGGAAACTTACTCTTGTGTTTCTTGAATATAGGTGACTTTTGCTCATCTTTTTTGCCCCATTATTGAATAAAACGTTATTTGTAATTTCACAGGTCTCTTATGGTAGAAAGAATGAAATGAGATTATATGGAAACATAGATAGAAAAAGTATGACATTTATAATAGTATAGCAATTTATGCTAGCCATGTGGTTTAACAAATGTTTGAGTACATGGTATGTGGGATAAAGCTTTCGAATGAGGTGAAAAAAATTATTTAGGGATGCTGAGTTGTGTACCTGATAAGCACATAAATGGTACTGATAAGCAATGTAGCAATATAAGCTATAATACTATGGCTCTAAAAAGAAAGATAATTTGGGATAAAGATGTCAGGAAATGATTTCAATATTCACTATTCCTGCAATATAATCTAAATGTCTTTGCTCCAATGAGGGAAAAAAAATCTCAAGGATACAAAAAACTGAGTCACAGTTAGTTAACAATAGTAAAATATAGCTATATTTCAGTAATTAAAAACTTGTACCAGGAAATCAGTTCAAAATTTTAAATTGCCTCTATGATATGGCAATGCACAGAAATAAGGAAAATTAAGATGTCAGCAAAATGCTTTTTCTAATTATTAAAACTCCAAAGTTTGGGAAGATAGAGTGATTCTATCAATAATAAAACAATAGTGATTTCACATTTACTGCCTAAGGATGTTCAACTTAAATTATTTGAGTCAATTAGGCCAGACCTTAGGTCTCAACAATTAATTCGGATCTCAATAATTTCAAGTTATTATTTTGCTATTATTACATACATATTAAAATTTGAATAAATCATATGATTCTGATATTTGTGATTTTTATTATGAAAACAAGCACAGAGCCTACTTTGATATGCATTGTAAATCACCCGAGATCAGGTCACATGTTTAGAACTGTGAAAATGAAATCCAAATTTAAGTACTCTTCAGGTATGTACAAGGCATTATAAATAATATTTTCAAAATTCTAGTTTGTCTATAAAGACAAAGGTCTTTCCTTAAGGCAATGTTTCCTAAATAGTCTTCCATAAAATACCAATGTACTAAAATCTTCCATAAAAACGGCATCAATAATCAAAAAAGCTTGAAAATTTCTAAACCTATCAATTGTCTGAATATAGACTATAGATTGGAGCCTAGTGCCTGTCCAATATCAAGCAGGATTTTATGAGTATATTAATCAAATGGATGAGAAGGGTGCATGTATTTAATAAGAAGAAATCATTTTGCCTTTATAATTTTTACAAATGTACTCTAATTTAGGTGATATATTCACATGACTAAAGGCTCACAGAATAGAGTAGGAATACAGGCAGATTAAATTTTTTATTCCCTATTTTGCAGAGAAATGAGGCTAACAATAATACTAAAATACAGAAGCAATTTTGTTCATTCACAATATTAACTCAAAATAATATTCACTGGAAAAATCTAGATTAATTATGTAATACTGTTAGCCAGCCACCTATCCAAATAATGCATTTACGCTATAACATATAACAAAACCTATAAAACTTCTCTTAAGTAAATTCTGAGGCAGAATATGATTTTTAACTGGGTAATGATGCTAAAAAATACACTATTAACTGCCGTAGTAGAAATAAGTTCTAGTAACCTTTTAAATAATGAATGTTGGGAAAACGTGAAAATAAATTACATGTATCATAGTTCTCCTCATATAATAGTCTCACCCTGGAAATAAAATTCGTTTAATTTCCATGCCCTATACTTTTTCCAGAATAAAAGTTACCCAGTCCTCTTGTGTCATTCTGTTGAACATTCATTATTTTTACCCTCACAAACAGCTGACTTGAGACACTTGAATAACTAAGGAATTGAGTCAAGCAAAGTCCTAAGGCAAAGGGCCTATAGTTGCACAACTGAAGGCAAATAACATAACTTAAAAATCAACTGCACGTTTCTTTTTTGTATTAAAAAAAAATCTAATTTTTTTATTAAAAAAGCTAAAATATTTATCAAATTTAAAATAAATGCAGAAAAATGTAAGAACTTACAGAGAATAAATGCAAATTTAGGCATGTTTAATGGTCTACCCAGAATACTGCATGACAAATGATTTTTAAATTGTTATCATTGTTTAATTCTCTTTACTTTTGCTCAAAGTAAGTGACAAAATGCTTGGGTAAGAAGTAAAAGAAAAAATTTCCACAAAATGATGTTATTTAGTTATTATCAGGGTGCTTCCCACCTTCAGTAAATACTTTAATAAGTGCCTTCAATTTTCCTGTTATATGCCAAGCAAAATGCTGTACAATAATATCCCTACTCTATGTATTTATACCTAAAGGTTACAGGCCCAGGGTGGTAAAGCAACAAGCCAGTTACCTCAGGCATCATGCTGTTTGTGTGTGCTTTATGTTTTTCTTTGTCAGGCTGGCTTCTGGGAACTGTTAGGTTCCCATGACTATTATCTGTAGTTTCCCCTTCCAGTGAAATTGAAGGGCATTACAGGGAACAGTCACCTGGTCCTGGCCAGAGTTAATGCCAAGATCCAACAGAGTCAAGTCATGGAGCAGGAACCAGGCCAGGGTGCAAGATAGGTAGCAAACAGGTTCCAGCAGACTCTCTTTTGGATTTCCTGGCACTTTGGAGTTTGCAAGGATAAATTTGCATCTCTCATAAGTGATGTCCAGAAAAGACTGTCAGCTACACAAGTATCTTTATGCTGTTTAGGACACTGTTCTCAGCAACAGTCCAAGAGCAGATTTCTGAGGCAACGGCAACAATATCCATAATACTCCAAGAGTATGAACAGTCACCAAAGGGAAGAACGCCTGGTAATTTGCTGGTATTATTACTGATACAGGTGTGTTGCTACACAGTGTGATAGTTTCACAGACGCAGGGAACACTCAGCATCTGAGTGTCTGCCAGTCTTGACACATAGGCCTTTCCATATGCCTCTTTTAAATATTATCAGAAAATTCCTCTTACAAGAGAATGTAAAAAATCAAAAGGTAAAAGTCAATGTCAAATGAAGTAAGAGCAAGTTTTTAATAGTAATCACTGCCATAACTGAAACAAAATTATGCTGAAAAATTGGTGAATGATATGTGGTTTTATTTATTTTTTTTTTTCATTTTCAGATTTCTAGGAATTTGAGAGACTTCTCATGGATGTGAAAAGGAGAGACCTGTTCTCTTAGTCTGTTTGTGCTGCTATAAAAACAATATCACAGAATGAGTAATTTATAAAGAATGCAAATTTATTTCTTATGTTTATGGAGGCTGGGAGGCCCAAGAGCAAGGCACAGGCAAGTTTAGAATCTGGTGAGAGGCCCTGTCTCTCCTTCCAAGATGGTGCTTTGTTACTGTGTCCTACAGAAAGGAAACACTGCATCCTCAAATGGCTGAAGACAGAGGCGCAAGAGGCCCAAACGCTGCATGGAACCTATTTATTTATTTATTTATTTATTTATTTATTTAATTTATGACGAAGTCTCGCTATGTGGCCCAGCCTGGAGTGCAGTGGTGAGATCTCGGTTCACTGCAAGCTCCACCTCACAGGCTCAAGTGATTCTCCTGCCTCAGCCTCCCTAGTAGCTGGGACTGCAGGTGCCCAGCACCACGCCTAGCTCATTTTTTTTTTTTTTAATTTTTAATAGAGACGGGGTTTGATCATGTTACCCAGGATGGTCTCGATCTCCTGACCTCGTGATCCACCCTCCTCGGCCTCCCAAAGTGCTGGGATTACAGGCTTGAGCCACCGTGCCCTGCTGGGTCCTCTTTTATATAAGGGCCTGACTCCTATTCATAAGGCAGGAACCCTCACAAACTAATCACCTCTTACTGGCTCTGCCTCATAATGCTATCACAATGGCCATTAAGTGTCAACATGTAGATTTTGAAAAAGACACATTCAAATTACAGCAGCTGTACAGGCAAAGAATATATAATTTCTCAAAGTAAAGTTTGATTATGTAATGAAATAAAGAAATTATGGCACTTCAACTGTATTACATTATTCTGATGCCTTTAATAGCATAAAGAACACATACAAAACACTTCATTTGAAATCATTAATGATTTGATTACAAGAGATGGTCATTTTCCAGAGCAATATAGTGCATGTAAAAACGTTTCTTGGCCAGGCACAGTGGCTCATGCCTGTAATCCCAGCAGTTTGGGTGGCTGAGGCAGGTGGATCATCTAAGGTCAGGAGTTAGAGACCAGCCTGGCCAACATGGCAAAACCCCCATCTCTACTAAAAATACAAAAATTAGTAGCACGTATAGTTGCAGTTACTCAGGAGGCTGAGGCACATGAATAGCTTGAACCCAGGAGGCAGAGGCTGCAGTGAGTCAAGATCGCACCACTGCACTCCAGCTTGGGTGACAAGAGTGAGATTCTGTCAAAAAAAAAAGGCTCTCACTCCAATAGACTATCTGGGAGCACATGCTGCATCAGGACCAGAATGGACCTGCCATTTGTAGATCATATTTGTTTCATTCAGTAAGGGTTTTAACAGTATTACTGTTCATAATCTTAGCATGTTCTTTATCATTTTGTATCTCTAGTTCTGCTTTTATGAAAGAAACCATACTCATACAGAAATACCTCATTTACATAACTTTTTGTTTGAATTGTTGGTCATAGACTCTTAGCTTTGGTAAATTACAACTTAAATATTGATTGTCTAAAACACAGATGTTCCATGCTCTTGATCAAACCATAAAAGTTCTCAATTAACAAGGAAGTATTTCCTTTTCTTCCCCATCATCTCTCTCCTATAAAATACCACTGAGTGGGTAGTATGTATCTTCTACCTGATAGTCTTCCCACACTTCCTTGATTGTGTATCTTTTCAGAGTCAAGGAAGAGATATTTTAGTTCCCAATGCATGGATCAGATTCTCTTGTCAACTGTAAAGTTCCACTCATACTGTAATACTATTAGACACTACAAAACTTTGCTGTACACTGAATATATATGTCCCCAAAACTAATAGGTTGTAACCTAACTCCTAACATGATGGTATTTAGAGATGGAGCCCTTGGGAGGTGATATAATCTGGTTGTGTCCCCACCCAAATCTCATCTTGAATTGTAGTTACCATAATCCCCACATGTCATGGAAGGGACCTGGAGGGTGGAATTTAATCATGGAGGTAGTTTCCCTCATGTTGTTCTCATGATAGTGAGTGAGTTCTCATAAGACCCGATGGTTTTATAAGGGGCATTTCTCCCTTTTGCTCAGCACTTCTTCCTGTCATCATATGAAGAAGGATGTGTATGCTTCCCCTTCCACCATAATTGTAAGTTTCCTGCAGCCTCTCAGCTGTGAGGAACTGTTGGTCAATTAAACCTCTTTCCTTTATAAATTACCCAGTCTGGAATATGTCCTTATAGCAGCACAAATTAATACAGTAAATTGGTACCAGGAGTAGGGTGTTGCTGTAAAGATACCTGAAAATGTGGAAGCGACTTTCAAACTGGGTAATAGGCAGAGGTTGGAACAGTTTGGAGGGCTCAGAAGAAGACAGGGAGATGTGGGAAAGTTTAGAACCTCCTAAGACTGTTGAATGGCCTTGACCAAAATGCTGATAGTAATATGTACAATGAAGTCTGGGCTGAGGTGGTCTCGGATGGAGATGAGGAACTTGTTAGGAACTGGAGTAAGGGTCACTCTTGTTATGCCAAGAGACTGGTAGCATTTTGCCCCTGCCCTAAAGATCTGTGGAAGTTTGAACTTGAGAGAGATGATTTAGGGTTGTCTGGTGGAAGAAATGTCTGAGTAGCAAAGCATTCAAGAGGAAGCAGAGCATAAAAGTTTGGAAAATTTGCAGCCTGATGATGTGATAGAAAAGAAAATCCCATTTTCTGCGGAGAAATTCAGGCAGGCTGTAGAAATTTGCATAAGTAACAAGAAGCCAAATGTTAATCACCAAGACAACGGGGAAAATGTTTCCAGGGCATGTCACAGACTTTCATGGCAGCCCCTCCTATCACAGGTGTGGAGGTCCAGGAGGGAAAAATGGTCCTGTGGTCAGGGCCCAGTGACTTCTGCTCTATGTAGCCTTGGAACATGTTACCCTGCATATCAGTTGCTTCAGCTACAGCCATGGCTTAAACGGGTCAAGTTAGAGACAAAGCCATTGCTTTAGATAGGGCAAGCCCCAATCCTTGGCGTCTTACACGTGGTGTTGCACCTGTGACTGCACAGAAGTCAAGAATTGCAGTTTGAGAACCTATGCCTAGATTTCAGAGGATGTATGGAAATGCCTAGATGTCGAGGCAGAAGTTTGCTTCAGAGGCAAGGCCCTCATGGAGAAACTCTGCTTAGGACAGTGAGGAAGGGAAATGTGGAGATGGAACCTCCACACAGAGTCCCCACTGGGCACTGTCTTCTGGAGCTGTGAGGAGAGGGCCACCATCCTCCAGACCCTAGAATTGTAGATCCACTGACAGCTTGCACCATGTGCCTGGAAAAACTGCAGACACTTAATGCCAGCCAGTGAAAGCAGTTGTGACAGGAGCTGTATCCTGCAAAGCCACAGGTGTGGAGCTGCCTGAGGCTGTGTGTGCCCATGCTTTGCATCAGCATGAGCTCTATGCAAGACATGGAGTCAAAGGAGATCATTTTGGAACTTAAGGTTAAATGACTTCCCTATTGGATTTCAGATTTGCATGGGGCCCACAACCTCTCTGTTTTAGTCCATTTCTCCCATTTGGAATGGGTGTGTTTACTCCTATTGTATCTATTAATAGAAAGTAACCAACTTGCTTTTGATTTTACAGGTTCATAGGCAGAAAGGATGGCCTTGTCTCTGATGAAACTTTGGACTTGGACTTTTGAGTTAATGTTGGAATGACTTAATACTTTGGGGGACTGTTGTAAGGGCATGATTGTGTTATAAAATGTGAGGACATAAGTTTTGAGATGGGCCAGAGGCAGAATGATATGGTTTGTCTGTGTCCCCACCCAAATCTTCTCTTGAACTGTAGTTCCTAGAATCCCCACATGTCATGTTAAGGACCTAGTGATAAATAACTAAATCATGAGGCAGTTACCCTCATGCTGTTCTCATGATAGTGAGCAAGTTCTCACAAGGTCTGATGATTGTATAACAGGCTTCCCCCTTTGCTCACCACTCATTTCTCTTTCCTGCTGCCATGTGAAGAAGGACATGTTTGCTTCCCCTTCTATCATGACTGTTAAAGTTTCCTGAGTCCTCTCCAGTCATGCAGAACCGTGAGTCAACTAAACATCTTTCCTTTACAAATTACCAAGTCTCATATATGTCCTTATAGCAGCATGAGAACAGACTAATAGAGGAGATGATTGGGTCCTAAGGGTAGATCCCTCATGAATGGAATTAGTGACCTTATAAATGAGACCTAGTATAACACTGCTATCTGTGAATCAGAAAGCAGGCCCTCACCAGACACTGAATCTGCCACCAGCTTGATCTTGGACTTGCCAGCCTCCAGAGCTGTGGAAAAAAAAAAATTCTGTTGTTTATAAGACACTCAGTCTCTGGTGTTTTGTTATAGCAGCCCAACCTAAGACAAAACATAAACAAGACATACGGTCATTCAACTCAACTGCCTCACAGTTAGAAACATATATTATCTCAATTATGTATTTCAGGACAGTGTATTACTATTAAAGAAACATGTTTTTAAACATGTATGCTGGAACAGCATTACAGCACTATCTTTATGTTTCCTATCAGAGGGCTACAGTTAAGAGCTAGCCTGTTTATAACGAGGGACTTCCTAAATCTTCTGGAATAGGTTTAAGATGAACTCTTACACTGAATTTCAAATTATAATGAAGTTCTGGTATTCTAACGAACAAATTATTAAGGTTTTAAGGTTTTTTTTTTGTAGTCATTCTCATTAAAGTATAATTGGAGCTGAATACACCTATTTAATAAAGTATAAGCAAGTACTCAAAAAAGAAAACAATATCAAATCCCAATTATTTAAATGTAGCCCTAATCCAATAACATTATCTGTGTCTACTTGCTTTCTTGATACTAGCATCAATCCCAACATAAAATTCATAAGGTTAACACTTTTGAAAGAGGAATTGTATATGTGGAAGAGTCACAAAGTAAAGTATTGCCAACATTTTTCTCCTTTATATTTGAGACGGAGTCTCGCTCAGTCGCCCAGGCTGGAGTGTAGTGGGATCTCCACTCAGTGCAAGCTCCGCCCCCCAGGTTCACGCCATTCTCCTGCCTCAGCCTCCCAAGTAGCTGGGACTACAGGAGCCCGCCACCTCGCCCGGCTAGTTTTTTTGTATTTTTAGTAGAGACGGGGTTTCACAGTGTTAGCCAGGGTGGTCTTGATCTCCTGACCTCGTGATCCACCCGTCTCGGCCTCCCAAAGTGCCGGGATTACAGTTACAGGCGTGAGCCACCGCGCCCGGCCTCTCATTCTTTTAAGTTTGCCTTTTGTTTCTTGAAAAAGACTTCCAGGTGTAATTCTGACATTTAAAAATATGATGAATTTTATTTTTAGCTACCACATTTTAAAAGAACAGAATCCTAAATATTTCTCTTGCTGCCCTGTAATTTCCCTCTTCTATAAACTGTGTGTGCAAATAGGGAGGATTCCACTCTACCTGGGAAGAAAACATGTACCATAAGGGAAAATACGGATTTTGGAAATAAACCTTTGTTTCCTAACCAGCCAGAGCCATCCTAAATTGGAGATAGCAATGCCCAGGTAATAGAGATGCTGAGGTTGTCAGGGAATGATTCAGGATTGCATGAGGTGATGCTTTAAACTGCATAACTATATGTTTGGCACACACTTAGCACCAAGTTTGTCACCTGCCTTCACTTTCTCTTTCCTCGTTCCAAAAATCTGAGTGTATAAACCCTTTTGCAAATCCTTCTGACACCAAGAGAGTACCAAAAAATCATATATTTAAATTTAGGTTTTATAGACTACAAGTGGTTATCTGAATGCATAACTGAGCAAGCATTAAGTATTGCTGCTTCAAGACAAGAGCTAATAGAATAAAAGGACTAATAAAATGTAAAAACAATTTAAAATAGCTCATAGATTTTAAAAGTTGGATAGAAATGTTACAAAATTGGCTCAGAAACCAACACCCTAAATATGGCACTTTGACATTCAGAAGGAACCACAAGGTCTCTCTCACCTTCTCCACCCTCCACCATCCTCAACACTCCAAACCCCTATCTATCCATGCCCCCCCACCCACATCTCTCAATCTTCTATGTCTCCCAAAGCACAGAATGAAGTTGTTCTCTAAGTCGCTTACCTGCCTAAAGTCCAAATATGCCAAAGAATAAAACAATTACCGCTGGTCCCTTCCCTGAGTTTTCATTAACTGAACTCATATCACAGAAAGGAAGACTGAAGTCTGTCAATAAAGCAGGACAGATTTTTGTCATTGACAAAATTTTGTCAATGACAAAAATCTTGTTGGTTCTTTGGTACAAATGGCCTTTGTCCCAGGACACTGTATGTTCTTCAAGTCTATTGAATTCCCCTAAAAATCATTTAGTATCTCCCTAAAATCATCCATCCTTTGCCATCTTCCATTCCCCTAGGAAGTAGGTTATATAAGCATCTGTACTACATTGGGATACTGGGCACTCACAAGGTGATTCTTCCCTGGGCATGATAATAAATTACATGCCTTTTCTCCACTAATCTATCTTTTGTGAATTGATTTTTCAGCAAACCTTCTGAGGGTAAAGGGGAAATTTCCCTTGGCCCCTATATAATATTCACACTTAAAGTAACTGAGCAAATATACATAATAATTTTGATCATAAATGCTGAAGTATCCCAATGAACAGTCATAATTAGGTTTCTAGGCATTTAAATATTTGTCAGTGACATTTTTTTTGGAAATGTTTCTTCCCCACCTTTATTTGGAACATTTGAAAATAAATGTAGAAAATGGATTCAGGTATCTCAATGAGGTAGAGTAACAAATTTGTGTTATTAACAAAAATAAAATGAAAACAAATAAAAATACACATTTCCTCATAGAAGTATTTTTTTCTTAAATTAACAGCATATATTACTTAGAAATTTAATGATAAAAAGGAAATAATTGTATATGAGCCTTAGATCTGATGTCTATAAATGCGTACCAGGATATTACTGTGTTCAATTAATGCTCTCCCCACGGCACAAGAGGCCAGGTTACTTTCACACAAATGCTAGCTAATGTGGCCTACAGGGAACACAGACTTACATTTTCTTCAGTTATCTGTGGCTTCCTCTGAATTATTCACCTTTTCCTATCTACTTATTAGTTTGTCATATCCATTAGTGATATTCAAACAATTCTGCAGTTTCTGCCCCTTTTTCAGTTCAGAACAAGAAGCTGGTAGGAAGTTGCATTGATTCTTTCTTTTTCTTCTGGAAGCTGTCACTACTTCATGAAAATGCTTTCAAGCACTTTACTGCTACATCAAAGACACTGTGCAACAGGTAATAGATAATGAGGACCTGTATGAATATTATGAACTGATACTACAGGAAAAGGAGAAAATTACAAATGACTGAATGTTAAGAGGCAAGGTAAAGAGAAAAAGAGTTGTGGACAGAAAGTGACAAAGAAACAAAGAGGATGCAGAACGTTATAGTTCCATAAAAAATCAGTATATTCGATAAAAATTTGCAGAACCATTTGTACTAAGAGCTAACACAACTTTTTAAAAAATGGCACAATGCTTTGAATAGAAAAGAATTAAGCCACATGATAGAACAAATTGGGATATTCATTTATATAAACTTCTGAAAGTACATTCCTAACTATGTTCTAGCTCAAAAAGGTTTTCATTTTAAGAGTCCATTTCTGGATGCTATTGGATAAAGAGGATCTACTTACTAGTTTTGTAGACTTATGTCAATTACTTGATACATCTGTTTCCTAGTATTCTCTGTTACAAAAATGGAAATAATAACATCTACCTCATTTGGCTACTGCAAGTTTTTAATGAGATAAGGTATGAAAAGCTCTGGGGACACTGTTGGTACTTAGTTGTATGCTCAGTATCTAGTATTTATTATAAATAGTGATTAGAAAAAAATATTAGTGTTATATCCAGCATTCCCTCATGCTATGAAAATAGAGACATAGATCAGTGACTTTCCACATGGATTATATTTTAGCCTTACAGATTATTGAGTAAAATACAACTTTTAAGTAGTTAATTAGTTGATTCAAATGTTTCATCAAGTTTAAGAATCAGTGTTCCAGATACTTACAAAAGAATTCATAGACAAATGGTTATAGCATTATATAAATTATATACAATAATATGATCCTTATTCTTCAGCAGACTTAATTTATCTATCGGTGTACTTTTGATTTTGAGTTCTGTGGCACTTACTATGACAAGCTCCTCTCTTAATTAAAGACTACCCATCTCTCAGCTCCAAAATAAATTTCACTTGTTTCACTAATGCCTTCTTTGATTCCTCCATCAGAAAGCAAAGTATCTTCTGAAATTCTAAAGCAGGATTCAATAAATATTTTTTTTTCTCTAAAGTGCCAGATAGTAAAAATGTTAGGTTTTGCAGGCTAAGTCACAACTACTCAACTTCTCCCGGCAGCAGGAAGGCAGCCACAGAAAACAGGAAAACAAACAGGTGTGGATATATTCCAAAAACACTTTATTTACAAAATCAGGCAGTGGTCTGGATTTGGTCCAAGGGGTTAGTTTGTCAACTTCTGTCCTAGAATATCATGTTCTCTATCATTAATTTTGACACCTATCCTACTCTGGGTTGTGGCTTTAATTAGTGTGTGTGTGTGTGTGTGTGTGTGTGTGTGTATGTCTGTGTGTATATATACATTTTAAAAATGGCACAATGCTTTGAATAGAAAAGAATTAAGTCACATGATAGAACAAATTGGGATATTCATTTATATAAACTTCTGAAAGTTACATTCCTAACTATGTTCTACCTCAAAAAGTTTTTCATTTTAAGAGTCCATTTCTGGATGCTATTGGATAAAAAGGATATATATACACACATACACATATATACACAGACATATATATATACATATATATATTTAGTATCTCCCTAAAATCATATATATACACATATACATATATACACACACACATACACATATATATAGTCACACACACACACACAGGCACAATATCTCTAAAATTTCAGTCTCCTTTGGAGGATGACAGTCAGAAAAGATGTCTTATACATATTTGTCCAGGTATTTTTGCAGAGTACTTCATATAGCAATGCTTAATTATTTACTGACTTGAATTTATTTAAGGTATGAGAGCCAAGATCTAGTTGTCATTAGCATCTTACCTGTACTGAAACACTGGCTGAGGCATTGACTCTTGGGGTGCTATAATGGCTCGCCTCACCTTGCTGAGTCCTTATTCTCCCTACCTGTAAATGAATATAATCTATCCTACATGACAATATGAGGATTCAAAATACTATATATAAAACAGAAAACACACAGAAGACACTTAAATGACATCAATAATTATGTTGGCATATGTTTTAATTGGAACAAATATCTCTAAGTCATTATAACAGAATGATTATTGTCTTGCTCTTTGCGGTAGTTTTCAAATGTGCTTATGTGCGCTATCACGTCTAAATGGAATTGCCATCTTAAAATTCCCTTAGGTTGTATTCCCAACTGGTATTACTAACTTTATAGCTAAGTGAAAATTTCACCACTTAAACATTTTTGCAGCATCAATATCAGCACTTAAATCTCCTCATATATGTGCCAGAAACTAGCATTTTATTCATCTTGAAAAGATCCACATTATTTTAATATTTGTTTATTTTCTGACCTTCCTACTTCGGTCATGCTGGGAGTAACAATATTATAACTCATAAATGCTTTTGCACAGAATAGAATGCCTCAGGAGTAAAGAAGTTCTGCCTCAATATATGCCAAAAATAAAGGTAGAGATAAAAATTACATTATTATGATTATCATTTATTGGCTACCTACATTATTTTCCAACAACTCATAAAATAAATTTTATTATTTCCAAAATGAGAAAACTGGGCTCTAAAAGTTACATAACTTGATTTTGGTCAAACAGCTTAGAAGTAGCTTAGCTGACATTTCATTGAGGTGTATCTATCTGTCTTCAAAGTCTCTGATCTGACATGTGACACTGAGATTGAAAAAAAGGAGAAGAGAATAAAGAGATAACTACAGAATAAGACTGACTACATGGAGAAGATGACATGAGAGGTCTACAAAAGAAATTGGCTCAAGGACATGAATTGCTTAACCTTGCTTTGAGATATGTTTGATATCTGGGTAACTCAAGACTAAAAAGGACTTACAGTATTTACAGCCATTTCTCTAACATCCAAAACAGTGTCTGGAACATAGCAGGGGAATAAATAGTTGTTAAAGTATTGCATTCTATGGCTTAAAATATGTCAGAGGCTTTATTCAAAATCCCACTTCACTGTGAATTTGATATATACTCATCTATGAGAATTCTCCAGACCCTACTCTATTCATGCACTCACTGATACCCACAGCATAGGGCTTCCATGGGAGTCTTGCCACCTCTCACACATTCTATCCTTACAACCTTGCAAACTGAGTTATACGAATGACATCCAGGATTTACTGTTCCTTTGGTCCCTACTGGTTCTCCAGCCTCCTTGAATCCATAAGAGGTTGTTACTTTCTCTAAGCTTCCTAGCTTGGTTCCAGGTAACTCCATCAAATAGTAAGGAAGCCTTATCATTCCTGTCGACTTTGTGTTGTAACAGACCCAAACTCATTATACCTGATTAGCCTCCATTTTAAAAAATATTTATCAGACTTTGCCTGTAATCCCAGCACTTTGGGAGGCCAAGGCGGGAGGTTCAAAAGGTAGGAGATCAATACCATCCTGGCTACACAGTGAAACCCCGTTCTCTACTAAAAATACAAAAACAAAAATTAGTCACTTGTGGTGGTGGGCGCCTGTAGTCCCTACTACTCGGGAGGCTGAGGCAGGAGAATGGCGTGAACCCAGGAGGTGGAGCTTGCAGTGAGCTGAGATCGGGCCACTGCATTCCAGCCTGGGCAACAGAGCGAGACTCTATCTCAAAAAAGAAAAAAAAAATTATCAGACTTTTCCCCCCGAGAATATCTTAAAATTTACTGCAGCATGAAATACTTTAAATTAATACTACTGAAAAGGTACACTGTGTTCAACAGATTAAAATCCAGACCCTTCCAATGACAAGATGTGTAACCTTGGGCAAAATACTTCACCTCTGTTCTCTACTCTGCCCTTCTGTAAAATAAGGATAACAATAATGCTTCCTCATAAAGTTTTGAGGACTAAATTAATTAAAACATGTAAGGTATTAAAATGATACCTGACATATAGAAATGTTCAACAAATGTAAGTTATTCTTACTTAAAGCTTATCTTCATAACTTTACTTAATAGCCACTTATTTGGTCCAATGTCTTTAAATTCACTTATTATACACAAAAGACATATTTGTTGTTTTACTACTTAGGGCATTAATCTATAAAACAGTATAATTTTACTGAGTGGCTAATTTCTAATTATAATCAAAAGTTAAAGTGAGCTTTCCTATCATCCTCCAGTGGTTTATTCATTTGTTTATTTATTAAACTGTGGGCACAGAAAGAAAAGTTCAGCCCTAAGATAACTATGGGATTCTCCCAGAGGTAGATCTCTATGTATACCTTGATTTCCCACTCTGACTTCACCTGAAGAGATATTGACAAGTTACATCATGAACAATAGTTCCAATATTTACATTCAAAATCATTGTTATCCTTGAAGTATTCTATGCATTTGTGGACTTTCCTAAACCTGAAATGCTCCATGATAGAGCAGCCTTAAATAAAGAACTTAACCAGGTCACATGCAAAAAACAGGAAGAAAAACTGAGTATGTTAAACTGATAGAGAAAACAAAAGACATGTGAACTGTCACCACATAGGTACAGTATGTCATTCAAACAGGAAAGGGATTCATTGCACATGGCCCCGGGAAGCTGAACAAAGACTCTAGGTAGAAGCAAGAAAATTTCAATCACAAGTAGAACTGCCTTTAAAAGAACAGTCTTCCTCAGTGTGTACATTTAATAGATGGTGGTTTATTGAACATAATGAAAACAATACATAAAAGTGTAAACAGATGTCCTCCAAGTTTCTTGCAACTCTATAATCCACCAAAATGCTAAAGATGACGTAAATATGAATACATTATTATTCCTGACACCTACCACTTTATAGAATATTCAGAAACTGAAAACTTATGTAAAATCAACTATAATAGAATGTTAAGAACAAATAAGACATTGTAAACACAATGTTCCTGAAATTTTAGGAAAATTATTCTACCTATCCAGAGGCGTCAGAGGAAAATTTGAATGTGGTGTTTCAGTTCAGTTTAGAAGGTGAGGTTAGAGCTAGAAATGGAAATAGTAGGAAGTTAGATTCATTTCAAGATAAAAGAACAGCATGACCAAAGATTTGGCAGTAGGAAGTAGTACGAGAATGGACAAGGCATGGGGACAGTTCAATGTGAGTTGAGTATGATGGTAGTGGGAGATGAACATGAAACAGCTGTTTGGAATTACATCATGCAGGGACTGAAATGTCAGTCCTTGGACCTAGGTGGTGGCAGTGTTAGTTAATGGAGGTGTGCTTCAGTGAGAGTATCTGATACCATGTACAGAATTAATTGGTAGGGTGAGAGACCAGAGGTAGGAATACCCACTAAGAGACTATTACATGACTGCAGGTAGTATGTCAAAAGCACCTGAAACCTCTGGCAACAACAGAAGAAAAGGAAATAATTTTAAAAAATTATTTCAGATGTACACAAGTCCAGAGAAAGGGTGGTCTCACAAGCTTCTAGGTTAGAATACCGCTGAGAGCAATATGAACAATTGAGGGCGACAGAAAGAAAGAGGACAAAAAGGAAGGAAGAGATCACAGGATACTGGAAATATCAAAGGCACAGTAAAGAGAAGCTGTCCTGCAAACATCTAGAAATGTCTGAAAATGCCTAAAAGTTGAGGGAAGGCCAGGACTGCAGCAAATGGCTTGGGAGTTATTCCTACTGAGGTGAAAGCAGAGGTCAAGAGCAGATGAGCTTTGTCAATCAACAGAATGCAGGCTAAAGAAAAGCCCGGCCAGGCTCAGTGGCTCATGCGTATATTCCCAGCACTGTGGGGGGCCAAGGCAGGCAGATCACTTGATGTCAGGAGTTTCAGACCAGCCTGGCCAAATGGTGAAACCCCATCTCTACTAAAAATACAAAAAATTAGCCAGGCGTGGTGGCGGGCGCCTGTAGTTCCAGCTACTCAGGAGGCTGGGGCAGTAGAATCACTTGAACTCAGGAGGTGGCGGTTGCAGTGAGCTGAGTTCACCTCATTGCATTCAATCTGGGTGTCACTGCGGAACTCTGTCTCAGCAACAACAAAAAAAAGCCCAAAACAGAAACTGGGGAACACATACTTATATTGAATAGGAGGTGAAAGGCGAGCTGGAGAAGAAGCAGTAAATGAGCAGTAAGAGAAGTAACAAAATAAAGAACACATGAAAGCCAAAACAGAAGTTCAAGAAGCATTAGGCATAACACTGCCAAAGTTTATTGACAGTCCAAAGCAAATAATCTGGAGTCTAGGAGGTCAATGATGCTCGGATTATTAGAGTTAACAGTTGTTATGCCTTAGTAATAAAGAACTCATTGTTTCAAAACAAAATATTTTAATATAAGGGTATTATTTTCATCCTTTAATGAAAGGCAAAATAATTTTGAAAGTACTTTGAAAGTACTCTGATCCCAAATAATTTTTTAAACAATCTCAATTTGATCTTATTGGCCAATAGTTTTCAACCATATCGATCACCATTCCACCACAGGTATCTTAAAATGTAGACAGACATTTTTGACTGTTACAATGACTAAGGGAAAGCCACTGACTTACAGAAAACAGAGACAGATCATTGTTATGGACTTACTGTGTGCCTCCAAAATTCATGTTGAAATCCTAATCCCCAAAGGAGTGGTATTAAGATGTGGGGAATTGGGGAGTTAAGTAGGTCATGAGGATGGAACTCTCATGAATGTGATTAGCACCCTTATAAAAGAGAGCTCTCAGTCTCATCCCACCATGTGAAGATATAAGAAATCAGCAGTCTATAACCCACAAGAAGCCTTCACCAACACCTGCACCACGCCAGCACCCTGATCTCAGATTTCCAGCCTCTAGAACTGTGAGAAATAAATTTCCGTTGTTCATAAGTTACCTAGTCTATAGTTTGTTATCGCAGCCCAAATTTACTACGAAAGGTCACAGACACCCAATGCTCTGCAATGAAAGAGACAGTCCTACACAATGAAGAAGTGTCCCACTCCAAATGCCAATAATCCCACCTGTTGAAAAATACTGTCACTGACTGCTATTTATCACTGAATTTGCCTTTCACATATTTGAGAATTGATGGAACTTCAAATCCTAGAATTTTTGAAAAACATTTTTAAAATGAGATAAATAGTAACATCCCTTTGAAACTTATCAAATGCATGCTTTGTGGTTTTATCGTTTATTCTTATCTAGTTACAAAAGATACAGCTCTTCAAGTTAATTACATACTAGGGCAGCTGCTTTGTATAAAGTACCATTCTTTTACATATTAGCTTCAATAAAAATCTGATTAGAGATATTGACTAATTAATAAAGATACATATTGTGCTAGGTGGAGAAACAGCAAATGCTTGTAATAAAATGCTTTCTACAAAATACCAACATTTTATATAGATCTTTATTTATCCAAACAAACATTTCATTTGTGTTCACCACTTACACAAAATATTTTCTATTGAAAGTTGCTACTTTAGTGCCAAGTATTATATAAAACTAATCACCAGACTCTATAATTGAACCAATAGACATTTTTGTAGAACTATCATAACTGCACAAAACCTTTAATGGAAATACCTTTAGGCCAGTATCTTGTAGCTGTCGTTCAATTGTCCCGTAGGATTTTCATGAGGTCCTTTGAGACTTCAATGAATATTAATGAAAACATTTGCAGGAGTTTTAGTATTAGGTGTGAAAAATTATTTCTAAAAATATTTGCTTGATTTATCAACACTGATATTTGTGAATATGTTGAAATTGTCTATGATGCACCCAAGTCCCAGTTAGTCCAGCTCCAGCTAGACTAGTTTTATTATAGTCAACTCCAATTTGTTTAATTTTCTCCCATATTTTTAATGATTACAGTTGATATCTAAATGCGCAGACCCTCCACTTATTTACTAATTACCAAATACATGTGGTAAGTGTTATTTATTCCTCTCGACAATTGTCCATTTTAAGCTAGTCTCTCAAATTATGATTTTAAATAGCCGGATCTCTCACATATGTAGACTCGGCCCCTGGATTCACCATTTAAAGGAGCAATTGAGAAAATAAAGCTTTTTCACAAGTTAAAAAAAAAAAAAATTCCATTATTCACTGAGAACTAGTGTGCAGTTGTTTCCCAAGGTATTTCTTAATCACTTTGATCCAAACAGTTTTGAGAAAGCCTGGCACAAACCAGGATGACCTCTCAAAGGGAGTCCACTTAATAGTTTATTATGCAATTCAACTTTGTTGTGCTATCTAATGGCAAGTTCGGCATTTCAGAGTTTCCAAAAATCTACTAAAAATAAGCCAGTGATGCTCATGACAAACTAAAATGTGTAAAGTCAAATATTTAATACCTAACACTAGTTACTGAGTTATTTCTATGCATGGGCTCAGCACAGTGCTATTTCACAGATATTATCTCATTCAATGTTTACAACCAACATATAAAATTGGTTATTATTCCATTTTTACACATGAAGAAACTGAGACTTAAAGAGGTTTAGCAACTTGTCTTTGTTGATAAGTGGCAAAGCTAAGATCAAAACCCAGACAGGTTGGACTTCAGAGCACCTCCTCTGCCCTATCCTGTCCCAAGTACCAGCTCCACAGGGGTTCCCAGATGAATCAGATATACTATCTACTCTCAAGGACCATGTAGCCCAGGAAGACAGATAGGATGCCTTCCCAAATAATTGTAATTCAAGGTAATAATGTAAGAATCAGCCTAAGAGAAGCCTAGATCAAGTTACGAAGTAGTTCAGATGAACACAGATTACTTCAAGATGTGGAAACCAGGAGGGTACTTTTTATTTGGGATGGGCTGGAGGGAGGAGAGGAACAAAGAGCAATAAAAGAATGTAATTACTCTTTGCTGCATGCCACTCCATTTATCAGATACAGTATGAAACAGCTTTGTTATCTTCTTTGGTGTTCAGAACAACCATACAAGTACTACCACAACATTGCATAAGACAAAGCCAGTCAGTGGCTTAACTAAAATTTAAATCCAGTGCCCCTGCATTACTGTCTGCCCTTTTAATTTCTTCTTTCTTTAATTTTCTTTTTTTCTTTAATTTCTTTCTTTTTTTTCCTGTCTACCTTGAGTAGGTCACTCTTTGATGTTTGCACTTCATGAGCACCTTTTGCTAATTTGTCAGACCAAAGAGAATATTTTCCTATTTCGCACAAATGAGCATCATAAACTAGATGATTAGATGCAAGACAAGGAAAAGGAATCCTCAAAAGAGCCTCAAATATTCTGTTCTCAGGGCAGAGTTCATGCTGGATTTCCTGCCAGATTCAGAGTTGAAGGCAGGAGACACTTGGCTTGCTAGTTTTTTTTTTTTTTTTTTCCAGGCTGGAGTGCAACGGCCGGATCTCAGCTCACTGCAAGCTCCGCCTCCCGGGTTCCCGCCATTCTCCTGCCTCAGCCTCCCGAGTAGCTGGGACTACAGGCGCCCGCCACCTCGCCCGGCTAGTTTTTTGTATTTTTTAGTAGAGACGGGGTTTCACAGGGTTAGCCAGGATGGTCTCGATCTCCTGACCTCGTGATCCGCCCGTCTCGGCCTCCCAAAGTGCTGGGATTACAGGCTTGAGCCACCGCGACCGGCCTAGCTTGCTAGTTTTTATTTCCTCCTCTCCCCACTTCCCTCCAGTTTGGCCTCCCTCCCTCTTTCCTTCTTTCTATAATCAGTTGTTCTGAACCATGATATGCCAGACACTGTACTGGGCTATGGAGAAAACAACAGGTAAGATCTTTGCTCTTATTTACCTTCACACAAGGCAGAAGCTATATTACATAGTGGTTAAAGCCAAACAGATCTCATGGATTGCTTGTCCCAGCCCAGCCACTTACTGCGTGTACCAGCTGAATAAGCTATGAAACTTTCTGGGCCTAAATTCTTTGTTCTGTAAATATGGATATGGGCAGATCTACCTCACAGGGTTGTTACGTGCTATCAGACAGTAGTAGCACAGTGCCTGGAATATGGTGAGCATTACAGAGTTGTCATTATAGTCATTATGTACTACAGTTACTTTATACTCTTAGGAGTGAGTGAATTGGTTTGTCCAAGGTGTGGCAGAAACTGCAGCTCAAATTCTTCTCTCAAACGATGGAAACCAATTCATTGACAAAGATAGTCTTCAGAGAAGGATCATCCTCCCCTCCTAACATGAAGAAAAATCCTTCATTACCTGTTTTTATTCATTAAGGATCACTATTAATGAACAAAAAATGGGCTGAATACAGGTTCCTGAGAAAAGACACTCTTCTCAAATTTGCCTTTTAGCAGATCTTACCAACATTTCTTACAACTGCAGCGTTCCTTTCAAGTTATTTGGGATATATGTTTCTTCCATCAAGAGGCAAAAATAAAGGGACTAAAAGCCAAATGGGATACGAGAAAGATTAAGCTGGATGACTGCCTATATGAGAATTTCTTGAGAACAGAATTCCAGCCTCATTCATCTTGGTAATCCTGGTAGGGTGTCTAGACTGATTATAGGGGCTCAAATATAGCCTGTCTATATTCTAGGTGTTTACCACACACTTTATTCTTCCCAACAGCATTTCAGAGTGGGTACCACCAATCTCATGTTATAGATAAGAAAAAGGTAAAGCCCTGATTGTTAAACAATTACTCAACCTTACAAAAGTGCAGAACCAATCTGTTCTAAAGTTAATTCCCTTTTTCCATGTGAATGTCTCAAAAATGTTTGGTGAATGAATACAGAATTAAAATCAAATTCTGAAGATGCCTTTTATTTCAGATCCATGATCCAGGAATATGACTCTAGACAAGGGAGGTTTCTTTAGGTAATGTTTCTCTCCTTCCCTTTAAAAGAGCTCAAAGCCAAAAATATAAGCCAGACATTATCAAAGAGCACATGAATGTCTAGAAATAAACTGAGCATTTATAGAAGGATACACTAATTTGAACTTTAGGAAACAGGTGTTAAAATTTCAGATCACTTAATATTAAAACATGCCTTGGGGGAAAAAAAGGTAATATGTAACTGCCAAATGTTGATGTATTTACAAAAAATAGTTTATGACTTTGTAAGTTGTTACACAATACACTGAGTTTCTTATGGTTATAATCTTTCCTTTCCACTGAGATCATTCAGTCCCTCACTTGGATTGCTTTAAATGTAATGTGCTCAGTTAGAAGTAGAAGCTGGAGTTAGGATTGCTTCACCAGGGCTAAATATTAGTCACTTTGCTCAACCCTCATTTGCCCTCTGCAGCCCCCACCCAACTCTCATTTTTCAGCCACACTCCACCAAGTGCATACTTAGTACTTGTGGTTCCAGTGACACAACACATTCAAGCTAACCTGTCTGTGGAAAGTTGGCAACCCTCTGAGTTCAGACTGGGGTTAGCCATGAAGCATGGAGTGACAGGAAATGGTATCCAGTAGTCACTCCTTCCTCTGGTCCGTCTTTTTCACATCACCTTCATCACTGCCCGCTATTTTATTCCTCTGCTGCGTCTCCTTTGGGACCCAAGAGGGAAGAAGGACATGAAATACAGCTGTCCTAATGCCACTAACCAGCCCTCACGCAACGCAGCCTAGTCCTACTTATTTCTCCAGGAAAGGCAATCAAAAAAACAATTATAGAGAAACCACTCCTCATTTCCTCTTCTATGTCTCGTGTGTGTGTGTGTGTGTGTGTGTGTGTGTGTGTGTGTGTAAAATTTTAATTTCCCTGGAATTGGAACTACAAAAGTCCCTCCTCAGCCCTACCGGGAAAGTGGTATTGGGCACGACTGCCCTTTCCAAGGCAGTCTGCAATCGTTTTCGCGGAAGTAGAGAAAAGCGGGTAGAGAAGGGAGCTGCGATGCAGCATCCCTTGGGAAAACAGTTCGCACGTGAGTGGGCTCGCACGTGAGCGGCCTCGCAGCCTGTGGCGCCACCTGACCGGGCCTAGTGCCCCCAGTGTGATGCAGTGGCCCAGGAAGCCCAGCAGGCACAGGCCCTCCTGAACCCCTGCCAAGTCAGCGCTCCCTTTCTGCCTGGGCTCAGACCTCGCCCGCATACGCTTTTCCATCTGCTTCCACCCCTGCCATCCTTCCTGGGGACCAAAAATGAAGAAAGACAACCCCCACGCCCCAATCCCCCGGTATTTCGTCTTCCCCTGCAGCCTCTTCCTGTCCTGATCATCTGCTCAAAGAGAAGACGTTCCCTACACACACTCTCACCACCCCCACCTCCACCTTCTGTGGCAATGAAGCCACACTACCCTAGCGGGTTCGGGGGCCGGATGCTGGCAGGGCGCGCACTAGAGACACGCCGCACTGGAAGCAGCCCTCGGAGTCCGGTGAGCCAGGGAGAGTGGGGTGCACCGCGCCACGCTGAGTCTAGGTGTAAAAGCCGAGAGCGTGGGTACCTCCCGGCCGAAAGCACGCGGGGCGTTCCTTGCCCGGGACCCCGCGCACCCCCAGCAGCTCCCGGGCCGCTGTCGGCGCTCACTGGCTGACGCGAGCTCTCCTCCCGCGGCCGCTTCGGGGTTTTTTGTCTATATAAGGGCTCGCTGGCCAACTCTGCGTTGGCACGTTTGTCACAGGCTGGCCATTATTTGCACACACGCGTGCGGCTCCGCGGGCAGCTCGGGTCGCAGACGCAGGCTTTCGCTCCTCTTCGCCTGCGCCTCCTCCTCGTCCTCCTCCTCCGCCCCCCTCCCTCCCCAGCTGTACTTACTTTATCTGGTCTCTGGCGCAGGGTGGGCGCTGCAGCCCTCAGTTCCCCGCAAGCCGCAGCCGGTTCGCCTTGCTGTCAACTGGTGAATGGAATTATTTATTTATTTATGGCCCCTGACGTGTCCTCGCCCGCCACAGCCAGCGGAAAAGGAGGCGGCGGCGGGAAGCGGAGGCGCGGCTGCTGAACGCCCTCGTGGGTGCGGAGGAGCGCGCGCCGGGGGTGGGGGCCGGACAGACTGCAGTGGAGGCCGGCCCGGGGGGTGGTGGAGGGGAGCCGCCTCCCGGTGCCTGGAGACCGACTGAGCATGCTCCAAGCGGCTGTCAAAGCTGTAGGCAATTTCTCTATCGCTCGGGGCACTCCACTTCGGATTTTAGTTTTGACCAAGGAAGAAAGCCAAAAGGCAGGTAGATCTGTCGTTCCTAATGGGTCGTGACTCGCTGTATCCGAAGTACTCTGTAGCCTGACCTAGGAGTCAGGCATGCGGTAGCTCTGTCTAGATATCCCAGAGAGTTGTGTAACCCATGCATGGGAGAGGAAAGCATGCAAAAAGAGAAGAGTCTGGCCGAATGCAGGGAGAATAGGAGATCCTCACTGTGAACTTGCAGTGAAAGTGTTGAGCCATTTTTCAACTGAGGCCTTTTTGGGAGAAGGAGGTAGTGCACTGTTGGAGATTAGACTCACTAACCAAATCACTTTACAGAAAAAAATAAAATTGACACCATAGGAGGAAGGGCATAGAAAACAGCACCAAAAGACATTAAAAATAAGGATTTTTTTTTTCAAATCATTTATAAGTAATTCCTTTCATTTTTGGTTTCTCCAATGACTTAGTTCTTCAAACCAGCATTTAGTTATTTGACAACGAATAGTGATAGAGATAATGGTAATTCTGCAGTCATTGGTTTGGTCTCTTCCCCTGTCTAAAATATGCTTCTTGGGAAAGTTGGAAAGAGGAAGGACTGGAAGAGAACGTTTAACCTACCCTAAAGATTGGGTTTCTTTAATAACTTTAAGTTAAATTGCCACTTGAGAGAAAAAGAAACTATCCAAAAGAATAATTGTAGGTTTTGACTTGACAAGTCCTATTGCAGTTTGTCTACCAGTTTAACTAGCTTTCTCCTCCTTGATTTCACAATAATCCTTTTAAGATGTGTTCTATGATTCTTCACATTTTACAAATTTATAAAAAGATAGTTAAGTCATTTGGGTAAATTCACACTGTCTTTTGCCGCAGCTAGTCTGTTGTAATGGACAAAATTTGAATTTCAATCTCTGTAGCTATGAAATAAAAGTAATATCAGTCTTGGGTTGATTTCATAAGATTTAAGTGAAATAATATACATGAAGTGGCTGGTAGGCATAAGACAAGCTGAATAAATAATGGTGATTAATAACTTCAAAATTATTGGAAGATAATTTTATTGAAAGAATGATATTTGAAAATGAAAAAAGGGCAGAAAATTACAGAAAGGATTTTATATTTTTAAGCTAAAAATGCTTAAATAGACTTTTGTGTAAGACATAATAGGCATTTTGATAATGATGGAATATCTAGCAGTGACTCTAAATACTTCATTTAATTACAAAAAAGTTAAACATTTCAAAGAAACAACATAAAGGCACATTTCAAGGTCATATTCTTGAGTGTTTGCTATTGACATTTTTCCTGCTCATTCATCACTTTTATTTCCTGTCAAAGAAGAGGAAGAAGACCATATGCTTTCTGAATTTCGATCCTATTCTCCCTTTTCCTTCTCTTTAATTTTTCTTTTTTGTTGTTCTTTTCTTATAGTCCCATGTTCTTGACTTGTTTAACCTATTGCTGAATGCCAAACATCACTACTTATAGCATGAAATCATAACCTTCTTTTTAAATCTTGTTTTTTCAACAATTAAAATTCTGGATCTAATTTACGTACTGTCACAGAGTTAGTATTTGGGAACTCATTTCTAAATTGCTTTGTTGTGATAACTAGGTATGTTACGTAAAATTTGATTTGACTAGAAAGGAATCTGAAAGGAGGGGAAATCAGCTAAGAATAAATTCAGCCAATTTATCCTATTACTTATAGTTTAATATTGTTAAGAAATGGAGAAAAAATACAATTTAGGGAAAAAACAAGCCATATGATTAGAACTTGGAATGCTCTGGTAAAATGTTTGCCTTGATTTCTTTTCATAAGCTGAAATAACAGTGAGAGAAACAAATAGCAATACACTTAACATTCTAGCAACTCATATTCCACAGATGAGCAAACTGTGAATATGTACATAACATATATACTCATGAAGTCCACATGTCTTTTACTATATACCCACATCCTTGTGGTTTAGGTTCTTTGTCCCTTCTTCATTCCTCAGTCATGCACAATCTTCTCACATTTTTCCGTCTTTTCTCATTCACCACCCTCTTTCCCATATCAAACTTGCCTAAGCCTTTTTTCTTCCTTTAATGCCCAACAAATATGTCATCACTTCTACAGCATTTTAAAGATTCCTTGTTAACAAATAAGGGTTAAGTTCATCTTTCTCTGTGATCCTGCCCATAGAAAATGATTTAGGCCTCTATCTGGGGCATTTTCTTTCTGCTTCACATATGACTATATTATAATATGATTTTTGTTTCTGTAGCCCCAATATATTAGGTTATTTGAAAGTAGAGATGACATTTTATTCATCTCTGGCATTGTCACAGGCCTTTGAACCAGAGCGACTCCATCTTGAATAAAACCTGAGTAAAATGAGGCTGAGACTTATTGAGCTGCATTCCCAGGAGATTAAGACATTCTTAGTCACAGAATAAGATAGGAGGTTAGCACACGATACAGGTCATAAAGACCTTGCTGATAAAACATGCGGCAGTAAAGAAGCCAGCTAAAACCCACCAAAACCAAAATGGAGACAAAAGTTACCTCCGGTCCTCTTCACTCCTCATTATGTGCTAATTATAACGCATTAGGATGCTAAAAGATACTCCCTCCAGTGCCATGACAGTTTACAAATGCCATGGTAAGGTCAGGAAGTTACCCTGTAAGGTCTAAAATGGGGAGAAACCCTCTGTTCTGGGAACCCTCCATTCCCACCCCTTTCCCAGAAAACTCGTGAATAATCCATCTCTTGTTAACATATAATCAAGAGGTAATAATAAGTGTTAGCAGCTGAGCAGCCCATGCTGCTACTCTGCCTTGGGTGTAGCCATTTTTTGTTCCTTTACTTTCCTAGTATACTTTCACTTTAGAAACTCACCCCAAATTACTTCTTGCATGAAATCCAAGAACCCTCTCTTGGGGTCTGGATTAGGGCCCCTTTCTGGTAACATCTATCATGTAGCACAAATCCTTGCAGAGAGAAAAGTAATTAGTAATGTTTGCTGAATGAAGAAAAGAGATGACAGTGTGGCTGTAGACAACACATATGTGGTAGAAACTATTGGTGCTCTCAATATCTATGATCTGCATGGCTACACACTTCCTGGCTTTCCTTACAGTTATAATGGGACAATGCAACTCTGTAGTTCTAGAAGAGTATTGAGTGGAAGTGACGTGTAATTTCTGTTAAAGGGAGTTAAGACCCAGTGTGCCTCCTTCATCACTCTCTTTCCCTACCACAGTACCATGTTTCTGATGAACTAGCTACAAAATGGAATCGCTGAAAAAGAAAGACTGCTTGAATTGCACTGTACTTTGTGTGAGCAAGAAAGCATTGTTTTAAGCCTTGGAAATTTCAGGCTCTATTTGTCATGGGAACAAAACCTAGCTTATTCTGACCAATATAAGATATTACTTAAAAAGATTATAAATCAGCCAGGCACAGTGGCTCATGGTTGTAACCCCAGCACTTTGGGAGGCCAAGGCAGGTGTATCACCTGAACTATTGGTGCTCACAATATTTATGATCTGCATGGCTCCACACTTCCTGGCTTTCCTTACAGTTATATTGGGACCATGCAACTATGTAGTTCTAAAGCGTATGAGTGGAAATGACATGTATAAGAAGTTCAAGACTAGCCTAGCCAACATGGTGAAACTCCATCTCAACTAAAAATACAAAAAAATTAGCTAGGCATGGTGGTGGGCGCCTGTAATCCCAGCTACTTCGGGAGGCTGAGGCAGAAGAATCACTTGACTCCGAGAGGCGCAGGTTGCAGTGAGCCGAGATCGCACCACTCACTCCAGCCTGGGCAACAAGAGCAAAATTCCATCTCAAAAAAAAAAAAATTGTAAATCATAATGGCATAAAATCCCCAATGAAGCATTCAACTTTTGAAAATGCACTAATGTGTTCTTAAGTCAAAACTAAAAATATAGTCTCATGACCCCAAAATTCATATAAAAGCCTTTTCAGAGTAAGACTGTGAGATTAAAGTAAGGGTGTGTGTGTTTATAAACTACACACAATAGAGTCGTTATAGCTAAGTACAAAAGACCAACTGTCCCAATGCTCCCCTCAACTTGGATGAAAACAAATGTACACCTGCCTTCCAGTGGCAACATACCGTGGCTGAGATTGCAGCTGACTAGCAGCTGTGAATATGATTGCTGTAACCTGCTTTCACAGACTATACAAACTATAAAAATGTATCTCCACTGCTTCTAGATTTAAATCTTGAGTATATCTATATAGGCTACTTTGGAAATATCTTCTATGAAAAACTCCCATAGAATTTTGGGGAAAGACAATATAGTCCAATTCTACAAAGCATATAAAAGGGGAATCAATTCCATTGACATTGCTGTATGGTATACCTTTAAATAATAGCACACAAGGGTCTTTGGTTTAAAACAAAATGGCTTTTTTGGCTCCAAAAATCTCTCAATGGATTATGTATTAAAACACTTGTTTGTTTGGGTATTTTTCTGAATTTACATTTTATCAATTATTATCTATAAACTAAACAATGGATTCTGGGTGTTTTACAGGTGCTTCGCCACATAAAAATTCTGATTATTTTGAATGTATATAAGATTAGAAACTTAAATTAAAAGTTATCATCATAGACTGTAAACTTTTCAGGCAGAAATCTTGTAAATGGTGGCTAATGAGTATTAATACTTAATACATTTTATGAAATGAATTAATGATGACTGAATATGTTATCAAGAAGCTAAGGCTTTAGTGCCTTTTTCTGTGCAGTTGATCTTTGCTGGGTTCCTTAAGCTCTCTGAGTCATAAGTTTTTACTTTAAGACCTTAATAATTATTAATAGCTTCACTTTCTAAAATTCAGTGATACTTGTGAGCACTTCAAGGGTGCAGAGATGCACAGAATTTATGCATAATCATAATTAATGAAGAAAACATTTGTGTAGTTTTTTTTCTATTAAACTAAAAATAAATGTTTACTTCTCAGATTTTGGAGAACAGTGTTAATTAGGATGCTTTGTAAAATGTGACCATAAATTTACCTGCTTAATTTTTAATATTTGTATTACTTGCCATGTACCTGGAATGTCCTTGAAGGGTTAGTCATTGTTTGCATCAACATAATACCTCATAGGTCACAAGAGAGTTTCATGCAAAACACTCTCAACTGCAGGAAGGTTTCTTAGTAAACTAGGTTTTCAGCTGCTATTGCTTCGTTTCATTGCTCAAAGTTAAGGCCATGTTGCCATTCTGTTTTTCTGTTCAGGAACTTTTCTTCTGCTTTCCATCTGGCAGGAATTTTTGTGCTGTTTTGCTATACAGGCATACCTCAGAGATAATGCATTTTCATTTCCAAACTACCTGAATAAAGCAAATATAGACATAAAGTGAATTATGTGAATTTTTTGGTTTTTCAGTGTATATAAAAGTTATGATTATACTATATCATAGTATAATAAATAGATTATGCTATATCATAGTCTGTTAAGTGTGGAATAGCCTATGTCTGGGAAAACAGTATATGTACCTTAATTAAAACTATCTTATTTCTAAAATATGCTAACCATCATATAAGTCTTCAGAGAGTCATCATCTTTTTGCTGGTGCAAAGTCTTGCCTTGAGGTTGATAGCTGCTGACTGATCAGGGTGGTGGTTGCTGAAGTTTACTATGGCTGTGGCAATTTCTGAAAATGAAGTTTGCCTCATCAATTGAGTCTTCCTTTCAAGAAAGATTTCTCTATAGCATGTGATGCCGTTAGATAGCATTTGATCTCTAGACCTTCTTTCAAAATTGGAGTCAACCCTCGCGAACCCTGATGCAGCTTTGTCAACCAAGATTATGTAATATTCTAAATCTTTTATTGTCATTTCACCAATAATGACAGCATCTGCACCAGGAGTAGATTCTACTTCAAGAAACCACTTTCTTTGCTCATCCATAAGAAGCAACTCTTCATCTGTTGGCAAGTTTTATCATGAGATTCTTATGATAAAATGAGCAAATTTAGTCAACTTCAGTCTACACTTTTAATTCCAGTTATTTTGCTGTTTCCACTACATGTGCAGTTACTTCCTCCACTGAAGTCTTGAACCCCTCAAAAGTCATCCATGAGGGTTGGTATCAACTTCTTCAAAACTACTGTTAATGTAGTCCATGGCTCCTTGATCCATGGTCTGCAGAATGGACAATGTGTTAGCAATTATGGAAACAATATTCATCTTTACATCTCTATCAGAGCTCTCAGGTGACCAGATGCATTGTAAATAAGCAGTAATATTTTGAAAGGCATCTTTTTTTCTGAGAAGTAGATCCCAACAGTGGACACATTTCCATTTAAATTTTCCATGTAAATGGAGTTGTAACTTGTAAAGCTTAATAGAAATAAAAGATGATATTATTACATATAACATATACACACATTTCTAAAATAAATAGTCCTTCAGAAATAAGATAATAAAAGTTCATCTCAATGGATTTTTAAAAGAAAAATTGGACAATTGCAAAATCTAGAAATAGTTTTTTACAGAAAAATTAATCACTTCACTGGTATATTGCTCTAAATAAATTCCTTTCCATTAATATTAGATGTTTATCTTTGGTTAACTATAAGAAGCAGCATTTATCACGTAGCAGCTACAGACGCAGCTATTAAGTAGTGCACTAAAAAATATATTTATTTTCCTCTGCAATTCAATCCAATTTTACTCTGAGACTGAAATTCCTCCTCATAACTATTCTAGAGAGAATTTTATCTTTTTTTACTCTAGATATGGGATCTTTGAAAATTTTCGCTCTTTTGGCTGGGTGTGGTGGCTCACACCTATAATCCCATACTTTGGGAGGTTAAAGCAGGTGGATCCCTTGTACCCAGCAGTTTGGAATAAGCCTGGGCAACCTAGCAAGACCCCATCTCTACAAAAAATAAAAAACATTAGTTTCATGCGGTGGTGTGCACCTGTAGTCCCAGCTACTTGGAAGACTGAGGGAGGATGATCACTGGAACCCAGGAGTTAGAAGCTGCAGTGAGCTATGGTCATGCCACTGCACCCCAGCATGGATGACAGAGTGAAACACTATCTCTAAAAAAAAAAAATAGATTATTCCTATTTTTATTTGAGGGAGATTTTTTTCCTTCCTTTCTGCTCTGCTTACTATTTGTGTGTTTTAAAAAGGAGTATAAATCGACAATAATGTTATGCTCATAGATTTTGTTTCCTGAACAAGTGTTGCTTGTCTCTGCTCCACAATGTCTGAAGCCCCAGCTGGCAATACTGGAACACAAAAACACAAGCCTCTAATATCACCCGGAGGCTTTTTCAATCACATGTCTGATACTTGAGCAGGAATGACTGAAAGGCCAGGCTCACTTGGGCCTTCTGATTGGGGCACCTAAACATGGCTTCTCTATGTGGCTTGGGATTCTTAGAGCATGATAGCTGTGTTCCAAAATGTAGCATACTGAAAGATAGCCTTGCAAGAACAAGGTGGAAGTTAACCTAGACTCAGAAGTTACTTGAGGCTTGAAATAACACAAATGTGTGAATTCACTGTTTTGTAAGTCAAAATTCTGAATGACTTGTGGTTCCTTTGCTCTGGGTTTCACAGTCTGGGGGAAAATCTTCCAAGTTCTTTCAGATTGCCAGCAGCACTCAGACCCTTGCAATTGTAGGGCTGAGGTCCCCATGTCCTTGGTAGATGTCAGCTGGGAAACTTTCAGCTCCTTAAGGCCACCTGAGTTGCTTGTCACATTGCCCCTTCATCTTCAAAAAGCAACAGAGCCTGGAGTCTTCTCATGTTTCAAACTTCTCTGACTTTTTCTTCAGCTGCATCTCTTCTTCTGCCATAACAGAGTGTGATACGCTGGGTGGCTTAAACAACATTTATTTTTCACAGTTCTGGAAACTGGAAGTCAAAGATCAAAGTGCCAGCATGAGCAGGTTCTTGGCGACAGCCTCTGCCTGGTTTACAGGTGGCCATCTTGCTGTGTCCTCACATGTCAGGGGGGTAACTCTCTTATTTACTTTTATGAAAGGAATTCCATCAGGAGGATTCCACCCTCATGACCTCATCTAAACCTCATTACCATCCAAAGGCCCTATCTCCAAATACCATCACACTGTAAGTTAGAGTTTCAACATGTGAATTTTGAGGGGACACAAACATGCAGTTATTGGCAACTGTAAAGTTGGAGCAACCCCCATATTGAACTCTTGGTCTCTGTGGTAAAAGATATTATAGTAGAAAAGCCAAGCCTCTGAACCTAAGTCACCCTGCACAGTAGTAGTATCACAGCCAGTGAGGTTTATCTGAGGCACAATTATTGCTAATTGAAATCTTTTCACAATATCTTGCCATAATGACTTGAAATATAGTCATATAGTCAGTATTGGCAATTATTGACAGTCTCTATGGAGACTGAACAAAAACAAGACAAAATAAACAAACAAAAAAATCACATAGTGGGGAAAAAGGAGACTCTCAGGAGATTAGTGCCACCCTTAAAGGAAGAAGGAATGGTAGTCCGATGATATTCTAATTCACAAACTGGCTGCTATAGAAAATGAATAATTTCTGAAAGATAATTGTAAACTACCACGAACTCAACCAAGTAGTAGCTCTAATTGCCACTGCCATGCCAGAAATGGTATCTTTATTTAAGCAGATAAATATAAATACAGCCTCAAGTACATATCTTGGAGTCATTAATTGGGTGAATGCACACTTTTCTATGCCAATGAGAAAGGAAAGATGAGAGCCAGTTAGCATTCATATGGAATAGACCAAAAATAATAACAATACATTTAGAGTTTTTCTTCAAGGATTTCCTAATTTTCCTTTTCTCTCACATGATATAGGATGAAGAGATCTGACTATCTGGACCTCTCACAGAACATCACGCTGACCCATTACACTGGTAGCATGATATTTATCAGACCCATTGAGAGAGAGGTGCCTAGCACACTGGAGTTCTTAGAAAGACACGTCACTCCTGTGAGTGGGAGGTAAACATAATTAAGCTTAGAAATCTTCCACTTCTGCACAATTTTTAGGGATTCAATAGTGCAGGGTGTGTCAGAATAGCCCCTCCAAAGTAAAGATACATTATTACACTTTGCACCTCCTACCTTGAAAAAGGAAGTATAATGTCCATTAACCTCTTTGCATTTTTGGCAGCATATTTCAAACCTACAAATACGGCTGTAGCTCATACCCGAAGGTATGTGAAAAGCTGCCATCTTTCAGTGGTGTTCAGAGGAAGAAAAGTCCTTATAATGTAAGCACCCTTCCCAGCTGAGAAACACAATCCAATAGGCCCTATGTTGTTGGTGGTAATCAGCCTGTTGGATTGTACGTGTGTGTGTGTGTGTGTGTGTGTGTATTATATCATGTGAGCTTTGTGGAAATCCTCAGTGATATATACAAACTTATAGGCAGTAGCAAATGACCTGACTGCTGGTCAGAGGCCCATTTAACAGTAAACACCTTTACTACTAGAACTTGCACTAAAAATACTATGAAGAATAAAAAAGTTTATTTTTAGATAATGGAAAGTATTTAAATGGCATGGTCTTGAACCTGAGGGAGCATTAATGTGATTACTAGTAAGACAATCACATTAAAACCTCCCTGGGCCTCAAGACCACGCCTTGTGCAACATAGTATCTCATACCTTTTGAAAAACTACTGGCTACTGGACCCTGGGAAAGAATGAGTGTCTGATATCAAATGAGCATGACCAGGAAATTGCCAGTTATCAGCTGAATCCTGTCAACCCCACCAAATCACAGGCAGATCCAGCCACGATGCATTATAAAATGGCAATGGTGCATGTGGGATCAAGCATGAGCAGCACCAGCGGGTACAAGAAAGTAACATGAGCAGTTAGCTCAGACTCCCATGGCACCCACAACTACTGCACCAGCACACCTCCCCTAGCCACACATACAACTATATGAGGGATCCCATACAGCCAGCAAGGAGGAGATAAAAAGATAAAATTTATTTTATGTATGCGTCAGTTCAGCATAGACAGCTGCGCTGCAGCCTTATTCATGGGTAGACTAAATAAAACAGAGGTGAAGAAAGATCTTGCTAATGGGAAGAACTTCAGATGGTGTACCTTGTCATGCCCATTGCTTGAAAAAAGATGTGGTCGAAGATTAGGATATATACAAACTCACAGGCAGTAACAAATGATCTGGCTGCTGGTCAGAGGCCTGGAACGTAAAGAATAGGGAGAAAGGGGACAAAGATGTCTGGAATACAGGTATATGGATGAACGCAAGGGAGTGGTCATAAAGTGTGAAGATGTTTATATCAAATGTTGGTTCCCACCAGAGAGCACTCATCACAGAATAGTCGCTAAACAAGCAAGCACTCCAAGTGACCACTAGGTTGATGTCAGCCAGCTTCTGTCATTGACCATGCCAGTACAGTTATGATGGACACATATAAGGCAGCCATGAGGGAAAAAAAAAAAAATGGAGGCTATGCATAGACCCAAAAGCATGGAGCCTGACTTTTACCAAGGCTTATCTAGGCACTCCTTCTGCTAAGTATTCAATCTGCTGCAGTAGACACCAATGCCAAGGCCAGATATGGGACCATTCCTCCAGGAGGCCAATAGATCACTTTGTAGTAAGTTGTCTACACTGGGGCCCTTCAATCATGAAAGAGCCAGCATTTCATGCTCATAGAAATAGACACATTTCACGTACAAGTTTGCATTTTCTGCATACAGAACCTCAGCTAGCACTATTATCTGAGCTTACTTGATCCACTGTCTTGTTATCTCACATAACATCGTATCAGATCAGGGGATGTACTTTTCAGCAAACAAGATGCTGGAGATAACCTAATTCATGTTATCTACTAGTCATTGCACCGACTGGATTCAGAGGTATCTGGCCTGATAGAGCATTACAATGGACTCTGAGGGCACAGCTGAAGTGTCAGCCCAGAGCCACCCGTCTGCAAAAATAGGGTACCATTCTCCAGAGTGTGTATGCATTAAATTGATGGCACAACCTTGCTTACTCCCCCTTCTCTTCTCTAATAAACACTTTAGCCCCTAAATTCAGTGTCATTGTATGTTTCTTGAGAAACCAATCTGTGACACTATAAATACTTCTTCGGTTTAGAAGTGAGTGAGGAACTGCACATCAGGCACAATTTCTCTCATCTTTGCCTTTGAAATTCACATTCAAGACACAGAACTTGTGAAATTCCTACACAGAAAGAATACATATCATCATTAAGCCAGTAGTTTAAAAAAGAGTTAAATATGCAATTTTAAGCCCCTTCTTTCTAAACTCTGGTTCTCTCTTGATTCACATGCAGTAATTTAATTTTGAGTATGTAGATTAAGTCATACACATACATGTATCTTTTAGCTTTTATTAGCAAGCTCACTTTTCTAAGTGAATCATGTTTACTTTTAATACTTTTTTACCTAGGCTTTATGAAGTATAATTTACTTCCAGGAAAATTCACGTTTTGTAGGTATATAGTCTTATGAATTTTGACAAAAGTATACATCTGTGTAACCACTACTATAATTAAGTGGTCAGTTCACTAACTCTACCACCAGCCCTTGGAAACCACTGATTGAGGTTTTTGGTTTGGGTTTGTAAATACTTTGCAAATGCTTTTCTTTCTTTTTAAAAAATATTCTGCAACATTGTTTCTTTTTGACACTTTATCACCCTTCACAATCATGCCTGGTATTTTAGGATGACTCCAATTTAGTGATATCAGGACAGTCCTCAGGAATTTCCTTTTTTTTTTCCTTTATGTTCTGGACCATCTTATACCCACCTGGGGAGAGTTACCACTGCTGCATGACATGATGTGTTAATCCACTTTCCACACTACCTAGCTCTGGGACTTTACCTTCTGCCTTTTCTAATCAGTCAAGCTAGCTCCTTGTTTCTCAGAGTTCATTGCTTTAAGGTTCTCAAAGATTCTCTGCTTAAACTGAGTCATCACACACAGCCTCAAAGACTCATGAAATGAAACGAATTTATGTTTCAACTCCAGTAATTCTATCACCTACTTTGTCCCTATAAGTCTTAGATTTAAAAGACTTACTGCTTCATTAAATTGCAAGCCCATTTAATTGGAAACACCGTTACTACTAGAACTTGAAGGAAAAATATTATGAAGAATAAAAAAGTTTATTTGAGATAATGGAAATGAATCTTAATTTAAGCCCTCATTAAGGTTCAAATAGATTATCAAAATGTTCTTCTAAATGATTTCCCTACTTCTAATTTTATTCCACCTTCAGCATTTTATCCTTTGTAAGGACATCTGTATTATCCTTCTCCCTACTAACTCTTCTATTGAAAGTGAGAGATTAAAAAGTGAAGACTAAAAAGAAATCACGTGAGAAGCTGATGTAACATTCAAGGTGATGTGCATATTTATTTAAAACAATGCCCCTGTTCCCTATCCAATGTAATACAATGGCTGTTCTTCTGGGAAGCACTTTCAAGAAAGAAATATAGACATATAATATTTGCTTTTCCACTATAGCAACATTTTGTCATTCACGTAACATGTTTTGACCAAGCCTGAATTTCATGTTGTAATAGGAGAAAGCAATTTGGAAATTAGGGGAGTCCTATGTTCTTGTACTTTTTTGTAGTCTGAGAAGAGATTCAAGTTTGCAATACTATTTGCCTTATTGAGTCATAACATCCTTTACTAAACATTTCCTTATGAGAATCTAAGAAGGATAAATCTATATAAAATCTGTAACTCAGGATTGGATGAATGAATCTGCTACCTGTTTCTTAGAAAAAAAATCTGGGCATTTTTATTACTATTTAGAACAACAAACGGCTCACAAACTCATTAGTTTTCGTTCGAAATTGTTGTAATTAAAATGATTATTCTTAATATTTCTTATCTCAATTTCCTTATAAATATAATTAGCCTTAATCAGGGCTTCTGATTTATTATTCATTTTACAGATGAAAACATTGCAATATTCTGGATGAATTTTCCACTTAAGTTGTCCTCATGTTTTCCATATCTGATATTATTTGAACGTTATCTAATGAATATTATTTTTATATGCACAATAATAAAATACTAGTTAATAAATGACAGCTGTTTCTTACAAGTTAAAACATGAAATGGATGATTAGTTAGCCAATATACATGAAAATAGAAATACTTGATTGCAATTACATTAGAAGACATTTCCCCTGTAACTTTATGTATGGCCTCTTTCATGCTTGATGCCAGCCACATCTATATGTAGTCTCAAAAATGGAATCAATGATTTAACGAATATTTATTGAGGACTTATTATTATGTGCAGCAAAAATGGAAATAATAGGTATTTCATGAGTATTCGTGATGTATTAGGATCTATGTCCAAATTTTGATGTGCATTATGTCTTTTAATCTCCACCACAAGCACAAGAAAGATTAGTACATTGTGCAGGTGAGGAGTCTGAGGCACATAAATCTTAAGATCAGTTAGAAACATCCAGTCTACTCAAGCCTGTCTGGTTCCAGGGTTTTTGTTATTATCAACTACACTTTAAGGCTATGCCTTTTTAGTTGTAGGCACAAAGATGAATGAGAAATGGTCCATGCCTGAAAGAACTTTACCAGCTAGTAGATAATCTAGTTAAAACATATATAAAAGTAATGATAACTCAAGATGGAAAGAAAGCCAACATATGAATTCAGATCAAGGTAGGGTGAATGGAGCAATTTCTTGTAGTTGAAGGGATCATGAAAGGCTTCTTAAAGGACAGAAAGCTAGCAGAGTGCAATGATTAAAAGCTTGGGCTACTTGAATTTAAACCCCGGTTCTGTTACTTAATAGGTACATAACCTTGGGCCTCTTTTAGAGTCTCAACTTCTTTATCTGTGAAATGTGGATGATGATGATAATAATAATAGTAATTGCTTAATAGGGCCATTGTGAGAATTCAAAGATCTAATATTTTAAAAGTAGGTAGACTCATGCCTGGCACATACTACAGACTATCCAAAAAAAAAACTAGGCTGTTACAAGACAAGAGTAAAAATCACTTTTTCCATGGAGAAAAACGAAATTAGAAGAGGGAGGGGTTAGCATTTCTTGTGGATATATTAGATCCTCCAAGTCAGTATGGAATTCTTACTATGATAGAAATTGTAAAGATTCTAGGACTCTGAGAAGTAATAATTGCATGAAAATATATAGCACATATGTAACAAAATTAGTTGTAAAATACAACGTATAGGATTAACATAACTAACTCTGAAGTTTCTCATATCTAGCAGTATCTTCGATTGAGCCTATTTATTTCTTCATATCTGACCAGTCATTGTAGTCTGCATTTGTACATCCATAATCTTTCTTGAATCTATCTTCTCCTCCCAGCTCCAGTTGCTTCTTCCTTTTTAAGGATTGCTACTCTTTACTTCCTTTAAATTATTCCCATAACCTTCTAACATACTTTCTCCCTGCCTTCCCTGTTTTTACTTTAAAGGACAGATTTGAGTCTGTCACTTGACAGATAATATATTTGAAAGCCTCACAATACCGGAATATCTTTTACATAAAAAACAAAACGAAACAAAAAAACAACACACACCTGTTTCTAATTTCTCACGGAATGACACTGGCTCTCTGAAGCAGATGATTCCACTTTGCACATTCTTGGCTTCCTGAATTTATTTGTTGTGCTTTCTCTTTGTTGTCTGGTCAACCTCTTCTCTGGACTATTTTTATAACATGATGTAATGGATCTTTCCAATACTCTCAGAATTCTGGCAAAAAGACTGGATACATTCATTAAGCACCTACGACAAAATTGCCAAAGGAACAGAGTGACCACAACCTAGATAAAAGAAGACTAGAAAGTTAATGTAGGAAGGTTCTTAATGGGAATTTGTAAAAATAAAGGACACCTTTGTTTGCCCCTTTCTAACTTTTCAATCAAACACTATAAGAAGTTTTGAAAGTACCTTCGGGAGGACTTGACATGAGTTCTCAAATATTTGGGAATACATATTACCATGGAAACATAGAAATACATGCATCCTTCTTGTCTTTGGGAGTCTGATAGAGGGAGCTGGCTAAGATACTTGGAAGGGAAGAGAGAAAGTGTTAATTTCAGAAACCGCACATCTACCGTTTGGCAAAGCAAAGTTGCATAATTTCCACAAAAGGCAATCAGATGCCAGGGAATGCACCTAGGCTTGAGTTGTCTCGCAGAGACCCACTCAAGATAATCCATGATGTCCCTGCAGGAGGCAAGAGCTGAAGAAAGGTAGCAAGAAGTCAGTCTGTACATTTGCTCGCATCAGGAATCCAGGAAAGTTAACTCAGGACTGGATTAAATAGCACTAAAAATAAGACCCTTGCTACTTTTCTCCACTCCATACTCTGTTTCTGGCAGTGCAAACGGCAGAGAGAGGAGCAAGTGAAGGAAGACCAAACCATTTACTTATTTGACAGAGCAGATCTCTAGGAACAAAAGGAGGCCTAAATTGGAAAAGGAGAAGAAACTTTAGCTTGTATGAGATGGATGTTTAATGGAAGACAGAGCCAGATTTCTTAGTTCATAAGATTGATATTGAGGTTGTGAGATCTTCCTGAGATGTGCTTAATTTTAAAAGTAGATCTGAAATGATGTATTTGAAGGCAGAAATTTAAAAAAACATATTTAACAATTTCTTATTTGTCTCATTAAAGTTTCTCATTTAAGAAACGATTTGTATATAGAATCCTTCTTGGCAGTGTCCAAACTTCATTAAATCTCCATGATTTAAAAAGAGCATAAGTAAAAGGACCAATTAAAAAGAAAACTTTCCTTAGAGCCTGCACTTTTCTCTACATACTTCACTATCTTCATTATCTCTTTGCAATACACCTTTGTTTTTATTGTTGAGACAAGGTCTTCCTCTGTCACCCAGACTAGAGTGCGCTAGCACAATCATTGCTTACTGCAGCCTCAACCTCCCAGACTCAAGCATCCTCCAGCTTCCCCCTGAGTACCTGGGACCACAAGCACAAGCCACCATGCCTGAATATTTTGTTAATTTTTTGTACAAGTAGGGTCTGCCTATATAGCCCAGGCTGGTCTCAAACTCCTGAGCTCAAGCAGTCCTCCTGCCTTGGGCTCCTGAAGTGTTAGAATTACAGGTGTGAGCCACTATGCCAGCTTATAGCGTAAGTTTTTGAAGTGGTAGTATTTATACAATCCATCTCCACTATCTCCATCACCTTACTGCCTATTACTTCTCAGTTTAGTGCATTCTGACTTATCCAGTGTTCCCTTTACTGAAGCAACTCTTCATTTTCTAAATCCAATGGATACTGCTCAGTTATGTTTTACTTGATATCTCACAAGTACTTAAAAACTCTGTCTTCCTGAAACTCTCTCTTTGCTTGGCTCCCATGGTGCTGCATTCTTCTGTTTTCTCTCCTACTTTCTCACTCAGGCATTTTCAATCTTCTTGCAACCACATCCTCTTCTACAGGAAACTAGATGTTGAAGTTTTTATGGCTTGTTTCTAGACTATCTTTTCATCTTATTTTATGTGCTTTTCTTCAGTAATCTTACTTATGTCTGCAACTTTAGTTATCTTCTATATGCTTACGATTATGATTGCCCAATTTATTTTATGACCACCTATTTAACAACCTACTTGATATGTCCATTAAATATCTTAAATACATTTGCAACTCAATGTGTCTTGAACCGATCCTAAGTTTCTGAGTCTCTAATCTAGATTTCTTCCAATATTCCATAGTTCTTCAAATAACAATGCTATTTATTCATCTAGTCCTAAAAGCCACAATATTTAAGCCTTCCCTGCCATTTGCCTCTCCTTCAACCTCCATATTTATTAAATCATCATATCCAGTGGATGTTTGTTCTTATTGCTGTTGTCTACACAATTTCTTTATCTCCAGTAGAACTGGCCCTGCTTCATGTTTCTTCTGCACTATTGCAACTTGAGCCTCCTGACTGATCTCTCTACTTTTACACTTACCCTCTGTAATATATTGTTTATATGGCAGTCAAAAAATTTAAAATCACACTTACCCAAACTGTAATCAGATTAGGCACTACCCTTCATAAATCTCTTCATGGCTTCCATTTCACTTAGAATAAAGAACCTGTTAATGCCTTTTGCACAGTTTGCTAATTCCCTACCTAATACCTATTCTCTGTTTTTCTTGTTAATAGAATCCCTATCTTATGTGGTGCAATATCAATACACTTGTCTAACAACTATAATATCTAACTTTTTTTTGCAACTAAGTGATGCCATGTGACTAAATTTCTGCCAGTGAAATGTAAATGGAAGGTTTTTAGACTGAGTCTTAGGTGAAGGGTACTTAATAGGTATAGGCTTTTTTTGTTCTTTCCTCACTCTTCCTTTATCTTGCCTGGAATGTGGACATGATGACTGGGGCTTCAGAAATCTTCCAGAGCCATGAGATAACCATGAGGATAAGCTATACCTAGCGCTGGGCCTCAGAAAAATTATACACCAAAGTATGCCCTTGGCAGGCTGAGTACTTTGAACTGAAGTCAACTGGGAGGACCTCAGAAACAAGGTGTCTCTGATATTCTCCCACCCTCCTTTTTCTCATACCTCTTTCTCCTCCAAGGTGAGTCCTAGAAACCAGAATTCCTGTCCCGCAAAACAAGCTGTAAAGCCTAGAAAGTTTATTCTGTGACCTACATTCTCTGGAAGTAAATATTAAGAGCCCCTTCCACAGTGTCCTACTATGTATGGGGGAAGGAATGCTACACATAGAGGCCTAGAGTAGTCTGAACAAACAGACTTTGCTGAGTTCCCGCCTCAGTTTATTACCATTAGATGACACCCTTTTTGTCTAATCTTGTATCTCCACAACTATCCATGTGTCTTATCAGACTTAATGTGAAAACACACAGTTTTCCCTGGGTCTTTAGGTCATTTCTTCTGAAGGCTTCCATGCCAAGTAAAACTTTGGTTAAATACATTTTTAATGCTTTCTCGCTAACCTGTCTTTTTTTATAGGCACATCAGCCATTATCCTTGTGATGGGTGAGGAAAGTGTAATACAGTGTACTACCTTTTCACCCCCACACTGGGAATGTTGAGAAACAAAGATAGACCATGATCAGGCCAGGACTTCCTACCTCCGTAACATTTTTTTTCCCCCGTGAGAAAATTAAACCTCTATCTTTTTAAAGCTCTTCTTACTTCTGACATATGATATTAATAGACAAGTGCAATTCCTAATTGATACTATGATCTTCCCTTATCTATTTATAGAATTAGAATAATAATATATCACCAAGCTGGGAAGCTTCTGAGAGTGGAAATGGCAATATTAATTATTATTGATTATTACTTATCTTAAACCTGGACTGCACTAAGGAATTGGGATATGTTGGTCACTTTCCCTATAAAGCCCTATATAATCTACCTGCTTTACCTCTTGCCTCCTCCCTCATGCTCAGTACACATAATTGATTACCTTTCATTTCCTAGACCATATCAAGTTCTCTCCCTTCTGGAGCCCGTGCTTCCCCTTCCTCTAGTTTTCTCCCCTCATCCCCTACACAAGTCATCATTCAGATTCAGCTTAAATATCATTTCCTTAGGAATCCAGACTAACTTAGTTATCTCTGTTACATGCTAAGCATCTTTGCTTTTTAGTGTTTGACTCTTGCTGTATTTAATTGTAATTTTGTATTGATTTGATTAAAATCTGCCTTCTACCTAGATGCTACCTTCATGAAGGCGGTGATGGTGTCTGCCTTTTAAAAAATTAATCAGTAACTAACACAGGGCCTGACGCAGTAATACTTACATCTTGCATGCATGAATAAATGATATTTAAAGAATTGGATGTGGCTTCATTCTATTTGCATAATAACTTTGCACAGTTTCTTAAATTTTTTCCAATGTTTTTGAAAATAGCCTGTTTCATTATGTAAGTTCATGTTTCCCTTTCTTTTTCCTTTTTTTTTTTTTTTTTGAGATTGAGTCTCTGTCTGTTGCCCAGGCTGGAGTACAATGCAGAGGCTCAATCTCTGCTCTATGCAACCTCTGCCTCCTGGCTTCAAGCGATTCTCCTGCCTCAGCCTCCTGAGTGGCAGGAATTACAGGCGCGGGCCACCACACTAGTCTACTTTTTGTATTTTTAATAGAGACGAGGTTTCACCATGTTGGTCAGGATTGTCTCAAACTCCTGACCTTGTGATCTGCCCACCTCGGCCTCCCAAAGAGCTGGGATTACAG